>NC_056466.1:12745692-12775175 GCF_008729295.1 Plectropomus leopardus
TTGTTGTGTTTTTTTTCCTTAAGCTCTGAGAGTCTTCGAAGACAGCCATCATCTTGGCAGGTACAGCAGGCAGCAGGAACTGACTCAACGTGAGAAAGACTATCGGTGAGAACTCAGAGCTTATACACGTTTTAATTTTATGCATCCCAAAATAACATGCATCCAAACCTCCTCCACCTTTTGTTAAATATATTCATGATAAATAATGGTAAATTAAACAACACATAACACTGTCACATGGGCGAGGGTTTATTGAACTCAGTAATACTATATGTTGCAAAATTGCTATATAAAAAAAATGAATTCACGCCATGTAAATAATGCTTGATTAAAACTGTGGACACACTGGTATCTAGACTGTACAAAGTTCCTCACCACTCTGTTGGTCTATATTTTTCTCAGCTGGGATAAGTATGAAGAGGGAATACCCCACTGCATGAAGGCAGACAACGCTCAATCTTTGCCTTGTGAGGTTCGCTTCTCCTTCACCAAGACCACAGAGTTCTTCTTCACTGCATCAACTGGGTGAGATCCTGAAATTTTCTCAGACAATAGCTTTTATATTGTGTCTCACTATAGGAAAGCCTCCTTGGTGACCTTGTCAAGAGCTCAGTTTGCTGGAACTAGTGACACCTTTGTCAGCAGGAGATGGGAACCTTATCCTATATACTATTAGACTGGTAAAGCATCAGTTTCATCCAAAAACCTCTTTTTGCTTTGCAGAGAAGCTTGTCAACAGTTGTGTTATTGGTTGCTAAGCTAAACTTTCCACTGACTTGAGTGCTTGTTTCCAGGTGTACAGTTGCATACTAGTTTTACTTTTATCTTGGGAAGTAGCACTGACAAGTTTATTCACTATGCTGTAAGCTACTTCATCACTGGCTAGCCTGGCAGGCTAGCCAAAGAACATGCTAACAGGGGAGAGACCCACTCATAAGTGAAGAAGCTGCGCTGCAGGAAGAAGCGGATGGATCCATGAGCTTGGCTGTTACACCTGGATTGAGCTGGGCAGAGGCACATGCCCAGTCCCTACCCCCTGTTTCACATGAGGCAGATGGGGAATGCAAGAGCATGGCTGCTGCTCATGCCTTCCAAGAAGGAGATGAGGACGATGATGAGGAAGAGTTGGACAACTTGGAAACAACCTTTTCAGTCGTTTTCCCTGTGTCTTGACATGCAGGACGTGCAAGCACACAGCTACCAGGCTTAGCATTCCACGACCTATCATTCAGTCACAAGTAAAATCTCAGTTTGGCTGAAAGACACTGCCAAAAGTGAAAAAGATGGAGAAGCAAGGGTTACCTCCAGTTATACACACTGACACACAGACTGATAATTTGGAGCATTGTGCACCTGCAGTCACTTAAAGCAACTCATTTACCAGACATGCTGAATTATGAGGCAGATCCGTTGTCCAAAGCCAACCCAGTATGCAGACTGGAGGCTTTGGCCCATGGAGTTGGTGAACCAGATTTGATTATGTTTCTGTCAGGCAACCATGGGCTTCAATGCAACTTTGGAGATTGCTTGGTGCCCTCTATTCTTCCCTCTGCATGATCACAAAGCCTCATTGAGGCTGGATCGGCTTGCTTGCTTGCTTGACCCTTCTTTTTGAATTTTACCCAACTGGTTCTCTAACTCTGGTAAGTGAAAGACGATGGTCTAACTATGATCCTGGTAGCCCTGCATTGGCCAGAGAAGCACTGGTAAACACTGGTGTAGCGGAAAGACAGTGAGTTAACACCTTAAGTGTGTTGATTCATGAAGAGTGCATAATGTATATTGCCTATTTCTTGGCTACTTGCCCATTTGTGGGATCTTTCTGCTGTATTAAATGTTCTCTCATACCCCTTTAAACTTCTTGGACAGTAAAGTTGAAAATGCTGCCCTTGAAGATAGTCATATTGCTTGTTTTAGCCTCGGCTTTGCACATAGGTATGATCCATGCAATCTACTGTATATGCATCAGGCATATAAACCGTTCTCCATGGTAAATACTAAGGTCAGTATGCAGCCTAGAACAGCCTTTTCCCCTACATTATTTCCAGTTCTTGCACTGAAACATTTTTGGAGAGAAACCCAGGTTTTTAGACAGGGTGACCAGTTAAATGTGTCTTGTGTAAAACCACACGTGAGAAAAGCCTGTGTCCAAGCATGATCTCTCCCACTGGATAGTAGGGGCCATTGCTCTAGCTTTATCAAGCAAGAGACTTCAGCCTCCCACTTGCCTTCTTTTTGAGGTTCTGCAGGGGACAGTTGTCATCTTTACAGGCATGTTTGGCAATCTGAGAGTCAGTTTTTTCCCATAGTGAGACATGAAACTAATGCTTTGAAAGAGAACTTAAGAATATGGATATAACTTGGGTTCCCCGATTAGCATAAATTAGGATCTCAAAAGGTCACTGTCTTGTTTTGGAAGCTATGAAGATGTAAGCTTGTTTTAAACAACGGCTGACACTACGTCAGCCTAATTATACTGGGAGGTCTCCATTCCTTTTCTGACATAGACATCATTAGTGCCAGCCAATTAGGGCTGGCGTAATGTTATCTGAGCCTCTGATGAGGTCATGCAGGAAGCGTTTCCACCGTGAGACACTCACTCATGCTAATCTGAGAACCAGAGTTGTATCCATAACCTTATATTTTTCTTACTCCAAATAATATGACTCAAAATACATGTTCTGCTGTGTGAGTTAAAGTATTGTCTGCTGTGTGCTTGCTTATGCAGTTTTTCTGAAGTGCACTCACACGGTTAAGTCCTCAAATTCTGTCACAAATCTATTTACCCATATAAATATGTACACGCATAAAAAAAAAATCTGTCATCATAATAAAATAAACTCTGTTTTTATTGTGTAGGCTGACTGAGCTGCAACTTAAAGGACTATCTAGTTGCAAGAAGAAGTGGACTAATATTGACGCTATCAATCGGGTTTTCTGCTGCAAACGGACTGATATATCAGGTACTATCATGGTAGTTTAATTTAAGTATAATAAATATTATGTATGCATAGTAGTGCCTTGAACTATATTAATTCAATTATTCAGCCGTATTCCGTTCTAACACTACTGAATGCTGAATAGTCCATTGGCTTTCTACTTGGCTCATTTAATGGGAAAAAATGTACGCTTCTAATCATGTAGAAGTTTCCTAATTTTAGACTCATGTACCACATCCTTTCCCATTTTCCAGTTTCACATACATTAAACAGTTAAACAGTGGGAGAGTAAGATTTTCTTGCCCAAAGTTTGAAACCCATCAGGGTTTAACTCTGTTCTTTTTTCAGATTATGTCCAGAAACATTGGAAGGAGGATGCCTTTTTCGGCTACCAGTATCTAAATGGTGTCAACCCCATGTTGATCCGACGTTGTTCAACCCTGCCTGGTAACTTTCCTGTCACTGACGACATGGTCTTCCTCCGTGGTAAATGTAGCTTGGCAGATGAAATGAAGGTGACTGTTTTGACGTTGATTGATCTTAATACCGATTGCTTAATTTATGAACTGCATGTTGAACTTACATGTTCACTTGATTTATGCAATAGCCTATGCACACTGTAAGCATGTGAGTTCAATAACTCCTCACCTTCACTAAAATTTCAAACAGAATGGCAACATATTCTTGTGTGACTACAAGCAGTTGGATGGACTGAAAACAAACACCATCAATGGGAAGAAGCAGTACTTGATGGCTCCACTTGTCCTTTTCCACAAAACATCCGATGATAAACTGATGCCAATTGCTATTCAGGTGAGATTAGCACTCAAATAAAGCTAATAGCGAAGTTTTAAATGAAAGTATTAACTATTATTTACTGAGTATTGACTATCATACAAAGGTGTAGGTTCCCTTGTGACAGGAAACAAACAACATTGTTGGAAATGTTTTTCGCACAATTAACTGGATTCTTTGCCATACCATAACACCTAGATGACAGCTACGAATTCTCTTTGCTATGAAAGAAAAAGTTCCTCCCATAGCCATATTAGGTCAAGCCAATCGCAGTAAATTCCAAAATATTATTGACAAATAGTAGAGTAGTAGTAGTGGTATTGGTTGAATTAATTGAATGAACCACACCCCCGCCTTCTCCTGCAGCTGAAACAGACTCCAGCAGATGATAACCCTATCTTCTTTCCTACTGATTCTGAGTATGACTGGTTGATGGCCAAGATATTTGTGAGAAGTGCAGATTTCCAAGAGCATCAACTCAATGTTCATCTGCTGCGCACTCATCTGCTGGCTGAAGTGTTTGCAGTTTCACTGCTGCGCAACGTTCCCATGGTGCATCCACTGTACAAGGTACATGAAGGGAAACACTGAAATTACAATAGTAGTAGCTACTGATTTTAATCAACTCATCTCTCAACTCCAAAGATGTAGCGGGATCAAAGACTAATGTAATTTCTACCTTCAAATCTACCTTCTACCTTCTGCCTTGTAAATTTTTATGTTGCACTTCTTTCAACTTGATGATTTTTATTATCTTCCAAAATTGATGGATCATAATGTTTTAGTTTATGTATATGTTCAAGTATTTCAACCAGCTAAATGTTACAGAAGCATCAAGATTTATGACTGCGATAACATGTTATAGTGTTACTGAGTTTCTCCTTTTCTTCAGCTCCTGGTGCCTCACACTCGCTACACTCTGCAGATCAACTTTTTAGCTCGAATTGCTCTAATATCCAAGACTGGGGTTTTCACACAGGTAAGAAAACCCTACATACTTTTTTGTTCATTAATTAAACAAGGACATAATGCAAGAAGCAATACAATCCCTTATTTTTGTTTGACTTTTGACAATTTGTTCTGATTTTGTTACTACCCACTGATTTCTTCGATTCACCGATAAAGTCTTATATTTGCTCTTCTCTTAGATAAGAGACATTTTTTATGAGTGGTTGAGAGCATTTTAACCAAGATAAGATGAAAACAACATTTTTTTACAGTTCACAAGTTGTCCAACAGGAGAAAAAAATGTTTTAAACTTGAAGAGCATGAAAAGTGCATGAAAAGGATATAATCAAATTTAGATGAATTTAGAGTTATTATAATGATTGGTTTACCAAATTTTTGAACTAAAGAAATATTATATTAATTATATTAATATACTTGGTCCATTAATCCCATTTACTGTAATTACAATTACTGTGCATCCGTCTGCTGACCAGTGGTGGAATGTAACAAAGTACATTTACTAATGTAGCATACTTAAGAACAAATTTGAGGTACTTTTACTTTACTTGAGTATTTTAATCTCATGCAACTTTCTTCTACTATACCTTGGAAGGAAATATTAACGCCAACATTATAATTTCATAATTTTAGTTAGTAGTTGCTTTACAAATCCAGATTTTTTTCACACAAATACTATGATACTATGAAACTATGAAATGATTAGTTGATTAATTAGAAAGAGCTTTTCCTTTTCATTATTGTAATTATTTTTGATTTATCATATTGATTTAAAATTTTCTGCATTTTCAACATCTTACTACAGCAGAACTTCTTCTTCTTCTTCTTTTCTTCTTTCAGCCTTTTTTGGAGGCACCTTTCCAATTGTTGTACATGTGCCAGTGTCTTTGCACAAACACCACACATGCCCTCACATAGTATTTAGGGGTGTTACCTATGCTAACATGTTACTAAAGATCAAGTGGCATTCATCACTCAGCACACCTGGATAAGAGCAGATTTGGATGGCTGAGAGTGTTTGCCGCACCTGGAGTTGACTTCTCTTACATAGTTTTTGTCTAAATGTATTCTCTCTTCTAAATCAGGAAGAGAGAGTAAAGGGGAAACATGAGCGAAATCTACGAGAATGTTGCTGCATGAGGCCCAATGGTTTTTTTCTGTTTATGTAAGTTACATTATTTGTCTCTCACTCTGTTCCTTTCTGTTTGCTAGTTTGCAGCCTCTGGTGGAGAGGGTATGAAGACACTCCTAAAGAGATCACTGTCCTCAATGACCTACAGGTCCCTCTGCATACCTGACGACATTGCGGAGCGTGGACTGAAGGATGTGCCAAACTTCCACTACAGGGATGATGGACTCAAACTTTGGGATATCATCCATAGGTAGTATAGATGTCCTGGCAAATAAGAAGAAAACTTGCTAGTTGTTGTTCTCTTTAACAGCTGATTCTCTGAAGGGTTTCTTTTGTCATGGCTGCTGTTTACCAAGAAAAAGTTTCTGTATGTTACTCACAGTAAAACCATTAATTATCATTTTTATACAATGCTTGTGTATTGCTTATTATAAAAGAGATATAATGTGTTAAATGATATGATTTAGAGGTGTTGGTTGGCATAGATTTGACATTTAAAGCAAGCCAGGCTAGCTGTCTCCCCCTGTTTCCAGTCTTTATGTTATGTTAACCTAATTTCCCACCAGCTGTAGCTCCATACTTATACAGAGATATGAGAGTTGTATTGATCTTGTCATTTTACTCTCCACAGAGAAGCAAACTGGTAAGCTAGGTTAACAAGAATGTCAAACTACCCTTGTAAAGTTGTTTAATCTACGGCGCATATTGCATCAGATTCTTATTCATAAATTAATTTTATAGATAAAAAAATTCTTACTACTGCGGTGCATATGAAAAATGCATAATTCAACTAGGAATGTGTTTTACAGAACTTATCCACATTTCTGAAAGGTTTGTGCAGGGAGTGCTCAGCTTCTACTACAAGAATGACGCTGAGGTCCAGCAAGATTCTGAACTGCAGCAGTGGATTTCAGACATTTTTGAGCATGGATTTCTCACCCAAGCATGCACAGGTGGGCTTTATTGAGAGGCTCTGCCTTAATAATGAGAAATGTGCACATTTACATCAACCTTTAATTTGCTCATCTAGTCCTCTTCAGTTAACAGTTTTTTTCCCTCTGATTTTAAGGAATTCCACAGAGCTTCACCACTGTGGCTGAAATGGTCAAGTTTGTCACCATGGTGATCTTCACTTGCTCGGGAAAGCACTCAGCTGTGAACACTGGACAGGTGAAGCCTTTTAATACATTAGAATGATCAACTACAATGTTGCAGTATTTCTGGAAATTGTTCATGAGGTTATGTAGTTTTTGTTTGAATTGGAAAGACATAGATGAATGCTGGCATTGAGGATGACTTTTTGGATTGTTTGCAAGCATTTAACAGACAAGTGTACAGCCACGCTAGCAGGTGTATGAGGCTGCACTTTGGCACAGTGATGCTTTGAGCTGAATGAAACAAATTCCATCACACTTATGATGATAAGGGTGACTTCTGGCAATTGTTTACTGAGATCACAATCTCAGTTTATCATGTTAATGCAAACATTAGCAAAATACACAAGGCTGATGGGAATGTCAGTAGTCACACAGGTGGTGATAAACCAAAGTATTCCACAAATACAATTTTGGATTTGCTGGATAAAAAGTCAGAGGTTTGCCAAAGTTATCACAGTTTATCCTGAGGTCAGCTTGCATGTCTCAGCAAAACTGAATGTCATTCCAGGTGAAATTTTCTCTTGAAAAACAGATTAATATGACATGGTTTCAGAAAGTATAATCAGCTATTTGGGAATTATTAATTCATTGGTTTTAACACATACCTTTCACTGAAACTTTTAGACATCGTCAGTATGTTACCTGGGGTCTCAGGGAGGTCTTCAACATAAGACACTCTGATTCAGGCTACCCACTTGGGAGTGATTAGTCTGCAGCTTGTGTCCAAGTGACTTGTGCCATCCACAGATCACCTGTTAATCCACAGACAACTGGACACTTTTTCTAAGGCATATGTGGTGTTCTCCTGCTGTACAGCCCCAAACTCCAAGCAGCTCAAGTACTCTGCAGAGTGACTAACCTGCAAAGTCTCTGCACTACCTTGAGTGGCTCACTATGGGTCCTCCATCCCAGGCTGCAGCAAAGCCTTTGGGACAGTGTGGGTTGACTCTGGACCTAGCTCCTTATGCTGTGGAGGACCTGACCTGTGCCTTGCATTACTTGCATCCCCTTCTAGGGTTAGGGTTTTTTTTTTTTTTTTTTGCAAACTGTACTTGTAATAGTTATTTCATTAATGAAATATATTTCATTGTGTGTATTTTGTTCATCTTGTTTTTTTTTCTTATTTTGTATATTCTGTTGTGGGAGCTGCAGATTTGAATGCTAATCCTCACTGTATTAGTTGACATGGCGTGGCTTAAAAAAGAGTTCATCAGTTATCTGTCAATCATTCATTTGTTACAGTATGACTATGGTGGCTGGATGCCCAACACTCCCATCTCCCTGCAACTTCCTCCACCAACCACAAAGGGGACAACAAGTGAGGCCACAATGCTCCAGACATTCCCTGATGTCAACATAACAGTAAAGGGCATGTCCACCCTGTGGCTACTTAGCAAGCAGTCCTCTGATTTTGTAAGTGCCCAAGGCTTCATGAAAAACAACATCATATTTATGATCATGTTGTGTAAAATAGGTTAAAATGTTATTAGAGCCAAAATACCTTCTTTGAGCAACTGCAAAGAAATTCTCTTCACTTCCTACAACATATCTCATTGCCAATAGTATGATAAGCATTTGAATTTAAGTAAATTCATCTTCTTAATTAATTTCATCAGGTGCCTCTTGGCCAGTACCCAGAGGACCATTTCAGTGAGGAGATTCCTTGCAAGCGGATAAAGGATTTTCAAGGAGATCTTGAAGTGTTAAGTGCAATCATCAAAGCCAGAAACAACAGTCTGGACATTCCATACACATACATGGATCCAAAGATGCTGGAAAACAGCGTGGCCATTTGAACATTAGAAGCTGTGAGCTCCTCAGCTGTCGGCCAAATTCAGCTTCATACTAAAAACAGAGAGAAAGGGAAGAACTGTATGTTCTGTTTTAACCATAGACTGTATAAATAATGGACATAGCTACCATGTCTATGGAGTCTATAGAGATTCACTCTGTTGGAGCCAGCCTCAAGTGTCCATTCGGAGATATGGAGATTTTGACACTCCCACATTATCTTAATTTTTCAGCCTCTGAGGTTGCCGCTTACTTTTAACTGATAAATTTCTGCATGAGGTAGTTGTTTGCTAAGCTGTGATTTTGATATGCCCAGATTGAATCTAACTGTGGTAAAAATGCATAGTTTTTTTTAATCCATATCCAAAATCTTCCAATTAATTTGTCAATGAATATATACAAGGCAAAAAAGAATACAATTTAAATTACACAATTTGATAGTGCTGCTTTGAGAAGTTTCTTTTAAATATATGTGTCTCTTATGGGCGAAATGTCATAATTTGCGGTTATCTGCCCTCACTGGACTATTTTATTTTTTCTTTGTCAAAACAAGCATAATTGGATCAATTAATATCATGTTATAATTGCTATAATGATACTATCTGGTTTATTTTGGATAAACCGTTTGTTTTGTTGTTGTTTTAGCATTTATTCAGAACCAATATTTTTAATTGACTGTGATGGTCTCACAGCTAGTTGTTGGTTTATCTTTATCAAATGAACTAGGGCTGCTTTAAGACATCATCATTTGCATCATTTTCCTGTTGTTTTGAAAGTGCAGTAAATGGTCATACATTTCCAGTATTCCATCACCAGATGGGTATTGCATTGGATACTCCCAAAAGGATAACTTTTACTGTAAGTTCACCAAAGCAACTTTTTGGTCTCATTAACAGGGAAGCATGAAAGCTGAGAATGGCAGTGCTTGCTATTTGTTGTTTTTTTTTAATACTAAAGAGGGACACCTCAGGTGAATGGGGTAATTTTTAACAAACAGATACCACAACTAAACTTCCCCAATTAATTACTCACACTAAGACAATTATTGTTTTTTTTTTTTTTATTACAAGGCCTATCTATCTATCTATCTATCTATCTATCTATATGTGTAAAACATATTTTATACTAAATTACTCTCAAGAATTACACATTAATGAATGAATCAGTAGTGGTCATTTTTGCCAAATAAAGGTACTAAAATTTCTCTCTGCACTTATGTTTGCAATGACTGCAGAATTATGCCATCCCTGATGTGCATAAGTACCACTTCAGATGCAAAGAATTGACTCAATTCTAACCAAATTGTATTTTTAATTTGTAACTGTGCCTGCATTTGTGCTTGCAGTGCATGTGTACACAAACAGAGCAGAGAGTCTCTTTCACCTTCTCTTTGTCTGTTTCCAGAAGTCTACATTTTCTGTGTTGTGCTCCACCTGTTTTGGAAAGCTGGTGCTGATGAGGTTGAAAAAAACCCTCTTCCACTTTTCCCAGAAGATGCCTGCTTTCCCTGTAAGGCGAAAGTGAAGTCCCCGTACAGAGGAACCTACAACCTTCCCATCTGCCGCTGGATTGCTGACAGCGAGGCTCATGTGTTCAGAGAAAGGACAGGTATGTTTTGTTGTTTACACATCCATTGCCCTTCAAAAATAATAGCAGAAAGGGGTAATAATTCTTGCTTTCTTTGTCTTAGCTCTAAGAATCTTTGATGACAGCCTTAATCTCTGCAAGCACAGTAGAGAGAAGAAGCTTGAACTGAGTCTGTTTATTGGACAAAGGACATTGGCTTTATGTTCTCCTTTGAAATGTGTTAACATTGAAATTTTATTTATAGCACCATCATGTAGACTCCCTTCGTAAAAAAAAAAAAAAAACATCCCACAAAGTGCATCTTTAATGATTATGTTCAATTATTCGGTAATCAAAATTTAGCTTCCTTCTCCTGCCGTTGAAGCACTTTCTACTGGACGACAGCACCATTTTCTTTCCTAATGATTTTGAGCACACTCATCTGCTGGCTGAAGTGTTTGCTGTGTCACTGCTGCGTAACATGTCCAGGAGGCATCCACTGTGCAAGTTAACTAAAGGGAGAATACTGATTTTACTATAGTTATAATTTTTTCAACTTGCTGATTTTTGTTTCTGCCAAAGTTGACAAATGAAGCATCAAGATATTTGACTAAGAGTTTTCACACAGGTAAAAAAAAATTAAAAAAAAAAAAGACCAGCACAGTCATTCATTATACTGTACACAACTTCTATTTTTCAGAATCATGTACAGTATTTGTCTCTCACTATATTCTTAACATACTTGGTTGTACCTATTTGCAGCTTCTGGTGGCAAAGGTATGATAACACTCCTGAAGATTACTATCCTCAATGACCTACAGCTTCCTCTGCATACCAGACAACATTGCTGAGCGTGGGCTGAAGGATGTGCAGAACTTATTCTACAGGGATGATGGACTCAAACTTTGGGATATTATCCACAGGCAGGGCTGACTCTAGCCATTTTGGTGTCCTAGGCGAGACCCAATTGCAGTACATCAGTTATTTCTTAGTTGTGATTACTCATTTATAAAATAAAAGAGGATGCACCACAATTAAACAGTAACACATGCCCTACAAAATGAGTTATTATGTGTCCATATTGGTCAGCTAATTTCAGCACAATGTCTAACATACTTAGAGGGTAGAAAGAGCAGCACTAAGCAGCAGCAATTAACTATATAAACTACTGGCTTGACATTCAGATGATTCATAAACATCCCTCAATTCTTAGCAGCTGTCAAGGCATCATATTATTATCTAGTTTTGCTAGATAATAATGGAGTGTCTTCAAAAGACATATACCTCTGTATTTGGCTCTGAAGGCAACTGAAGTTTGAAACCTTTTGTTATGTAAAAAAAAAAAAAAAAAGGGGGGGGGGGGGGGTCAATGGAAAGTCAATGTAAAAGTGCATTCAAACTTATGCATTGACACAAATGACACGGCAGCGATTTTCTCCCACGCCGCTTTTCTCTCCTTAGCTGCTGCAACTGTGTTACTTTTTTCTCTAAATATGGGCTCATATTTGCCATAGGCATCATGAGGACCTCTAGCTCCAATGGGGTAAAGTAGCTTGGTTTTGTTTTTTAGCGGTTGCCATGGTGAATCGAGGTATCTGGGCTCCATTGATGATGGCTTTTTATTGAGGTCGTGCACGCGCTGAATTCAGGGTGGAGTAAAACTCAAAAGTTCAGGGTTAGACTCACTTTGTTAAACCTCCTTTCTGGAATATCCCCCAGTACACAAGAATGAATGATGTTATTGTCACGGGGCTCAAATTAAAACCTCGATCGTTTGCACGGGCACTGAACACTAACCACAATGGGGAGCCAGGTGACTTAGTTTCTGACTCAGTTGAGCAACAAGTGGCAGCCTTTCTACAGTCCAAGGGCATCGAGATGGACTGTAACAACACTGAAGCATGTCATCCTCTGCCCCCGAGAAACAGCAACGACAAACCGGCCATAATAATGAGGTTTGTTAACAGAAAACACAAAACTGCACTACTGAAGCAAGGAAGGAAGCAAAAGGGAAGCGACGTCTACATGAACGGACACCTAACAAAAGGTGACACTAATATTGCCAGGAAAGCACGATTCATGAAGAAACTCAAGAACACGTGGACCATTAACCGCAAAAGTATTCATTAAACCAAACGGACCACCGGATCAGCCAAAGTGCTGATGATAAAAGACATCGAGGAACTGGACAAATTTCAATGAGGATCTCCGTAGGCTGTAAGGTAACTGGAAACAGAAGTGATCAAATACTCAATGCACAAACATGCCACACTGGAGGAAATCGTTCATCTACACTGAGACATAATATACATATAACACAGTATATATATATATATATGTGTGTGTGTGTATGGGTATGTACATATATATGTGTGTGCATATGGGTGTGCATATGGGTATGTACATATATGTTGTTATGTAATATATTTTTTATATGTAGACTGAGTTGTGGAAAAGGGATAGACTGTCAACTTCTTCCTACTACTTTTCAGGCATGTGAATGCTTGTAAATGAAATCTATAGAACATGCTTTTCACTTAATTCTGCCTATTTGCTGGAACTTATTTAAGTTTTTTGTTTGTTTATGTTGTTTTCACATGTCTGAAATACATTTTTCATTCATTTTTTATTTTTACATATGGAGTCCACCATCTAGCCCAGAACAAACACACCAAACACTGGCTCTAGATAGGTCTATTTCATTTTTTTGTGTTGGTAATGGGTTTTAATTTATTTCAATCTGCAACTCTAGCTGCAAGGTGCCATTCTGCACATTAGACACAATACCAGCACTTGTGTTACATTTATTGCCATATTTTCAGTCCACGTGATTGTGATCTGTTTGAGAAGGAGAAAATGAGAGAAATAGAGACAAAGAAAAAAAATCTACAACTGATAACCAGGCCAGCTGACAGTCTTGTCTGGGCCCGGGACAAGATAATGTTAGATGGGCCCTCCCCTCCACCACCGCCGGGTTTTTTTGTCACTAAACATCACCAGTTATGTTTGATATATTGTGATAATGCAATAAATAAGGTATTGTATACGAGGGGAAAATCTTAGCTCTCCATGGCAGCTGAGATTTTAGTTAAATATGACATTTATATACTTGTCACAAAGGACCTGCTAATATTTATTAAGAGTTATGCATACACATTTTCTAATCCTTATACATGCAGGAAAAATAGACCAGGGAAGAATAAATTAGGCATTTTAATTTTAAGAATTTTCTCTCTGTCAACTGATAATACAGTAAATAAGCATGTATATCAAACTTTAAATGAAAACTTTATCAGTTCAACGTCATGCTAGAATTGTCAGTTCTCTAACTTCAAAACCAAATGAACATCTCATAACTGACATTAGTTCCTCTCTTCTCCTCTGTCTTCCTCTCCTCACCTCTCTCTCTTGTCTTCTTCCTCTCTTCTCATGTGCTCTTCCTCTCCTGTCTTCATCTCCTCACCTCTGCTGTCTTCCTCTCTTCTCTTCTCATCTGCTCTTCCTCTCCTCTGTCATCATCTCCTCACCTCTCCAGTTTTCCTCTCTCATCTGTTCTTCCTCTCTTCTCATCTGCTCTTCCTCTCCTCTGTCTTCCTCTCCTCTGTCTCCCTCTTCTCTCCTCTCCTCTCCTCTTCTCACATCATTTTTAGATTTAAACTCTAAATGCTATGCGCCTAGCTTTCCTTGTGGCAAAATCATCTATAATGTCTTGAAAGTCCAGTTTCTTGGCAAGTTGACGCTCTATGGAGAGCATTGCCAAACCGTTCGCCTCTCCTGGGACATGTTAGAGCGTAAGTAGTTTTTTATAGTCTTCATTTTACTGAAGGCCCGCTCACCTCCAGCCACAGTCACAGTTGGCCATAATGCAGGATCGCTGAAATTTTGTGCCTGATAATCAGTCTCTGATCCCTGCTCAGCGGACAGCTCCCGCTCTCTCCCTCTCTCTTCTCTGTCACCTGCAGCCTGACTCTGCTCCTCCGCTCCACCGTGACACACCCCCTCTCTCTCTTCTCTGTCACCGGTAGCCTCACTCTGCTGCTCCGGACTCGGTCCAGAGTGACACAGCCCCCCTCTCTCTTCTCTGTCACCGGTAGCCTCACTCTGCTGCCCCGGACTCGGTCCAGAGTCACACAGCCCCTCTGTCTCTTCTCTGTCACCGGTAGCCTCATTCTGCCCCTCCGCTCCACCGTGACACAACCCCCCTCTCTCTTCTCCGTCACCCGTAGCCTGACTCCTGACACCTGACTGCTGCTCGCTCTCCCTCCTCTCTGTTTCTGTCAAAGATAACGTGTTTTGTCAGGCTTTTGTACAAGCTAGGCTAATGGCCGTTAACATTAGAGCTGGTCAGTTAGGCTGCTTTATAAGGTTGGCTGCACTACTTACCTTGCTCTATTCCACTCGTCCCAGCTTCACTGTCGGCACATTTTTAAAATATTTGTTTAGAGCATTTCTCAGCCCTTTGTTTTCCTCTTCTCTTTTTCCCTTTTCTTTCCTTTTCTGGGCACCGGACTTGTGCTTACCAGACATTTTGATTGTAGACCCGCGCGCCTTCTCAACTTCAAATTAATAACAACATCAAAGTTTGATCTGGGCCAAACCATTTTTGTGTTTGGGTGGGAGGGTTCATGATCACTATTTCTCAAGGACAACTAGGAGAATACAAATAAAAAACTGTAATGTGATTGAAATAATAGTTTTCCACTATTCTGACAATTTTTTTAATTCCACAATTTAATGAGGGCCCAGTTGTGGGCCCCCCTCTCCCGGGCCCGGGACAGCAGACCCGTTTGTCCCCCCCTATCGGCGGGCCTGCTGATAACAATTCTGGGTCCTGGTTATGTTCATTTCTGTCCCCTGTGTCAAGCACATTTAGTGTCAGAAAGTCCTCTCAGTTCCCAGGTGCCCAAGCAGTAATGTGTTTTACATTTTAAGGGAAACACACAAGCTACTGAGTCAACTTCTGTGGGCTATTTTGAAATGTAGGCAGCTCTGCAGAGATTGGACTCCCTTCCTTCACCAAACAATGGTTGGAAAGTCAAAGTGATAACAGAAAAATAAACAAGCTTTCTTCACAAAATGGAAGTAGTTAAAGAGGCAGCAAAACAATAGTTTACATTTTAATAAGCAGAATAATACTCTAACCCACAACCTCCAGCAAAAAGTAAAATAAGCCTATGTTGGCATCATGGGAGTTGTTAACAAGGTGTTTTGCATGTTATTCCTCATGTTTCCATATTGTCCATGCTGATCTGCTGTGTAGCCACAGCAGGGAGCATCTACAGGAGGAGATGCCAAGTCAAATTGTATTGCCATTTTCATTTGCTCTGTGACATGAGTGTTTCTGAAGGATGTCAAAGCAATGACAAAAAATTGCAGAAAGAGCAAAACAATATGTCCGAGGCCCCTGAAAGGGCTGCAGTCTACCTTGGTCTTAAACTGATTAGAATTTGTCACAGTGTTGTAGGGTTAAGTAGAGGTCTACTTTTCTTAACGGTTTGTGAAGGGAGTGCCTGGCTATTATGACAACAGTGATGCTGATTTTTGCAGAGACTCTGAATTGCAGAAGTTCAGCTGAAACATTTTTGAACATGGATTTCTTTCTCAGGCAGACACAGATGTTTTAAGACATTGTTGTCCGTCTTTCTTGTTAACACTATGTTTCATTTTGCCTCTCGATCTGTACCAGCTGGAGCATTTCTGTGAGGAGGTATACCTCAAGCTGATAAACGACTTCCAGGTTAGCTTGAAATTTTAAGTACAGTGATTAAAACCATCAACAAGAGCCTGAAAGTCCCTTACACAATCAGGGACCCTGTAGTGGTGCAAAATAGTGTGGCCATTTGGATATATCGGTGAGTGAAAGTTTGACCTCGATACTGATTGCGAATAATTTGCTGATTAAACATCTCTTCCCCCCAGTAGGAATGATATCCGCGGTGGGAACCCTAATTAGCCTAATTGGTCTTTCAACTTTCTACTGATTATTTTTCATGTTGCCCTTATACTGTGCTTGTCTAAAGCTCATTCTAAATTGTATCATGGCAACTTTGCCACAGGGCAAACCCAATAAATTTCAAACATTTGCATGTGAAACACAACTCTGCTCAGCAACACAACTCTGACATAGAGAAAAGCTTTGTGTTTCACTGTTCTGTGAACAAATGTAACAATCAAAGCATTTTAGAGACAGCTCAGTCCATTTATCAGTTTTGTTTTTATTAGAGAAGCTATATTAATGGATCATCCACCACAGTTACAAATTTTAAACTAGACTACACTTGTTGACTCAACGTAACTTTGGCTCTAACAGTCTGTCTTATGGTTGTCTTGTATTATCTTTTCCATTTTTACCATCGGTGTTGATAAGATTAAGATGTAATATGAAGCATTAATGTTCTTTTTACTTTGTCAAGAACAAAAACAGATTTTAATGGATTATGTCCATTTGTTGCCTTTGATATTGAAAAGAACACAAGAGCTGCCCGGAAGGTAGAAAATACACAAACACATAGAACTCTGTTGTACGCTTTAGAAAATAGTCAGCAGGAATGTAAAAAAGTGTACATAATGTGGTAGATTGACTAAAAGCTGTAAGCACACTGGTCTATTATTTGTACTCAGGTACTAAATATCAAATCAAGTAAGTCCCACAAAACAGCTGTTTTCCTGACTATACAGCAATTTTGCTGCCAGGACGCTAATACTATGTGATATATATTCATATCAGAAAGTGACTGTGTTGGTGGGGATGACCTTTTCCTTCTCATTTACTGCTTAGATTTTACTTACATCTAATTTGTGGTCCCTCTGCAGCACAGGTGCGAGTGTCTGCTTTTTAATGAAATATTTTTAGAGTAAAGAAACAGCATTGGTTTTATTATTAGTTGTAGTTGTACAGAGATATTTGAAATGGTACTGATCAGTTTATGCTGATTTCAAAGGCTCTTCCAAGTCCTGGTTGTTTCCATTATTTTTCATAATTTTCCATATTTGTTTTCTCTTGTCAAGTCGGAGTTTTGGTAAAAATAGAGAGAAAAGATTTGCCAAGGCAGGTTGTTCTCATATTGTGTTTACACATTTTCCTACCAAAAGTAATGTACCAAAATACGTACATATCCCACCTTAGTGTATCATGCCACAAATGACATTATGCTTAATGTAAAATTTTCATAGGATATCATTGTGTGAGGATACTGTTTCCATTGTGACCATTCTTCAGCAACAAATACAAGTCTCTGGATTGCTAAAGCAATCAGACAATCAACTACTGCAAGCACGGCCAGCAATGCAGCATAGGAATCTCAGGTCTTGTTTTCACCTGCAGTGAAATTTTTTACGGTTGTTACCCACAGCTTGTCACCATAACCTGAAACAATTTGTGCAGAATATCCTGTGCGCAAACCTATTAACCGTATGCCTTTAAACACTGACTTTGTAAATGCAAACTTCCATTTAAAGTAACTGTTCCTCCCCTGTCTGTATGAAGCAGAGACAACAGTGTCAACAATGGCAGCTGGTGATTTCCAGAACTTTCAGCATTTTCCATTCAATCTCATTCACCCCGAGCACATTTGCACTGAGTAGCTTCTACAAAAAAATCTCAAAGAGAACCCTGAATCTTCCAACACCGACTCCTATCCAGAGGGCATGTCTAGTGAGTTCCTTAAAAAGGAACCCTCTGTTAACTTTATCCCCTGTTAATTTCAGCATTCCCACTCTCTGAGAACTTCCAGTGGTCCTTTACTCTAACCTGTTAATGCTTCTCTGTTGAGTCAGCATTACCAGTCTAACCTGGAGGACCTGTTTTTTTTTTTAGGATGACAGATAGTTTATAGCTCCTCAATAACGTGACAGTGCCTGACAAAGATCTCTGTTAGATCGAAGCGCTCCATTAAATGAAATGTGCCAGGATCTATTAGTACAGTGTTCAGCTCTTTGGTCTGACTTCAGCATTGATAGGTCCAAAACGTTTTTCTTTTTCAGACAATAGTGAAGGTTTATGAGATAATAGATTAATCAAATGATCATTTACTGGATTGATCAATGTGTTTGCTGATAGACCCCTGAACATCAAAGCTTTATCAGACTGCTGTTCACCAACTGCAGTCAAACGCACACAGGTTAGTAAACGGGCATTCATTAGGCGTGAGAAAAGAGATTCAATGCAGTTGCATGTTCTTTACTTTTCTATGGAATGTGATGCCGAACACCTCTAATATTGTGATGATATTCAGAAAGTAATACAGCAGCAATTCACATTCAATTTAAAAAGCTCTATTTAGCTGTCCAGCAAATTGAGGTTTAAAGGTAACCATTGCCAATTCTTGTTTGCCCTTTTCTTATGCATGATGAAGAACATAACTACTGTATAGTTCTTTGAACATCCCCTAATATTTAACTCCATCATCTGTCTTATTCATTAATGTCCATTAGCCCTGATAGATTTCTTATTTCCATGGAACAAGCATTACAGAGTCTGGGAAGGTCTTTCAGGCTTCACACTTCATCCTACATGAACTGTGTGTGTGTGTGTGTGTGTGTGTGTGTGTGTGTGTGTGTGTGTGTGTGTGTGTGTGTGTGTGTGTGTGTGTGTGTGTGTGTGTGTGTGGGGTGTGTGTGGGGTGTGTGTGTGTGTTTGTGAGGAAAGAGAGCGGAAATGCCTGACTTTGCTACCCTTCAGAGACAATTGAGAAACCACACAAAGAAAAACAGACACAACACAAATAGAGATCCAGGCAAATAAACACATTTTTGTTAGCTACTGCCTGTGCCCTCAGGACTTATTTCTGCTATGGTGGTTTATCTTACTAAAGGGACTGTTTGTTCGCCCTCTTTTTGTCTAAAATAAGTTGCCCCAAACGGAAATGAGGAATACTTTTTTTTTTTTTACAGGTATTGGCTTGCGTAATGTGGTCTGAGTATTTAGCAAGCTCACACAGGAGACATTTCCAAAGTGAGGAAATCACTCATGCTAATCTGACAATGGTTATATCAATAGTCTCACTGTTTTCAAATCCCAAATGTTCTGAATTTAAATGACTATTTTGCAAAAGTTTCTTGTAAAGACATGCAGCTTTCACGAAAATAATGCGACACTGTCACTTTGTACTTGTCTGCACTCATTTGACCATTTTATTCTTAACTGCCTCAAAACAAGAATGCTTGAATTAATTAATATCATGTCACAGATTCTATGATAAAACTGTCTGATAAATTTGGATTTTTGACATTCAGAACCAATATTTTAGTTCACTTTAGCGTCTCATCCTCAACAATGGACAAGCTGGTTTATCTTCATCACTTATACTTGAGCTGCCTTAGGACATTTGTATTTGCATCATCTTCCTGTCATTTTGCAAGTGCAGTAAAGGTTCACACTTTTCCAGTCTGTCATTACCAGACTGTTATTGCAACTGACTGGAAAGTCCCACAAATATAAGAGGAATATAAGAGGAATCAGTGAAGATAACTTTTATCAAAGGAGCAGTTCATCAAAGACGCAGTTCATCAAAGTAACGTCTTGGTCTCGTTGACAGGTAAGAGAGATGCTTTATAAAATGTTTTCAGTTAAAAAATAATTGTGTTAAAAAAGACAAATTTAACATCAGTTGTTATTTTTGAATGCCATTTTCATTGTGATACCAGTATTTAAAAAATGCACAAAGGCTCATGTTGAAAATTAACTTAATCAGTGCTAAGTGGTTATTAATTTTCTCTCTCCATCAGGATTCTTCTGCTTTCCAGAGTGAAGATGGTGGACTATGAAGTGACCGTTTCCACTGTTGATATCGCCACTGCCACCACTTTTAACAATGTCTTTATTAAGCTGGTGGGCACAGAAGGGGAGAGCGAACACACATGGCTCATAAGCTTAAAAGGAGCTTTATCATTCATCAGAGGAGCGGTAAGTCTGAAATATCCCTCTCTAAATTCATATCCAAGCCATTATAAGCATGTATATGTCAATTTATTATTATTTAAAAGTTGATGTAAAGCCTCATCAACTCAGGCTCATATGGGCAGCAACAGGATAGGACTGCTCTGCAAATCTTCAACATATGGCAACAAAAGGGCTCAAAAAAACAGAATAACATCATAATACGCTTTATGAATTTGGTATTTATGCAGTTTGATTATATTGCACACGTTTTATATTGTCCATCCTTCTACATGCAGAAATCCTATGCTAATTATTGGCATGTTACAGATCAGTTCTTGGTTATCAAATATACTTTATTCTCATTTCTTGAAATTTTCTCCAACCATCTTTGTGATTACTCTAGGTGTCTACATTTACTGTGTCCTGCCCTGTCTCCATTGGCAAGCTGGTTCTGATAGAGCTAAACTTAAAGCATATCCCACTGTTCTCAGAAGACTCTTGGTTCCCTGCCAAGGTCGAGGTTAAATCCCCTGAGGGAGACACCTACAACTTTCCCATCTACCGCTGGCTCACTGACAGTGAGGTCCACCGCTTCAGAGAGGGAACAGGTATGTCGAAATTTGCTTGTTTGACATCTGGTAGATTGTTCAATGACCACGGCATTAAAGAGAGACCAGTCCTGCAAGTTGGACAATAAGGAGACTGGAGTAGAATCATAAAACATAATGTAAATATAAACTATTTTAAACCTCGTTATCCTCCTTTCTTTCAGCGCTGAGAGTCTTTGAAGACAGCCATCATCTTGGCAGGTACACTCGGGAGCAAGAGCTGAATCAGCGTGAGAAAGACTATCGGTGAGAACTCTGAGCTTATAGACATTTTCGCTTTCCATATTTTGACTCAACCTACCTGCCATATGACATTGTACCACCTGCCAGGGTTTATTGAGATGTTTTACATTACAAGTTGCAAAATGGCAGCATTGAATTTGTGTCCAGTACATTATGCTTGCATACTCTAAACTAAAACTGCAGATACACTGGTACCTAGACTGTCCATAGGTTCTCACTCTGCTTGTTGCTATTTTTCACAGCTGGCATGTGTATGTAGAGGGAGTACCCCACTGCATGAAGGCAGAAGGTCTTTCTGATCTACCTTCTGAGGTCCGCTTCTCCTTTACCAAGACCAGAGAGTTTCGTTTCACTGCACTCACTGCGTAAAGTCCTCAAATTTATGTCAGACATTGATGTAGCTACAAATATATAAAACTATTAAAAACAAATGAAGTAATCAAGGTAAAGGTACTCTTTGCTTTTATTTTCTAGGCTGGCTGAGCTGCGACTGAAGGGATTAGCTGATTCCACAGAGAAACTGGCCTGATATTGATGCTATAAATCGGGTGTTTTGCTGCAAACAGACTGACATTTTAGGTACTTACAAATAGTTCAATCAAATAGTAATTGTAACTGTAGCTGTATTATGTAAAAATACTTGTAATTATATATATATATATATATATATAT
This sequence comes from Plectropomus leopardus, assembly GCF_008729295.1. Taxonomy (NCBI): domain Eukaryota; kingdom Metazoa; phylum Chordata; class Actinopteri; order Perciformes; family Serranidae; genus Plectropomus; species Plectropomus leopardus. Next base: position 12,767,442 of record NC_056466.1, read on the forward strand.
ATATATATATATATATATATATATATATATATATATATACAATAGTTGAAATAAGCCATTGAATACTACTTAAAACTGAACGGTCTCTTAGCTTCTTCACTTGTTTCATTTAAATGGAAAAGCTGTGACAAAATGAAATGTGTATCCAAATGTATAGCGGTTTTCTAATTTTAGGCTTTGCTCATGAGAACTAGTAATTACATTTAATAATATATAATCAAGACTCTGACTTTGAAAAAACGAAGAAGCATTATCCAATTATATTTGTGCCTCTGAATTCTGTTAAACACATTGTTTTCCATTTTCCAGTCTCAGCATACAACTAAGCTGATAAGATAAGTACAGAAAGACTTTCTGGCCCTGATTTTAAAACCCAATTAAAGTAAACTCTGTTCTTTTTTCAGACTATGTCCAGGAACATTGGAGGGAGGATGCTCTTTTTGGCTACCAGTTTCTGAATGGTGTCAACCCCATCTTGATCCGACGTTGTTCAGCTCTGCCAGATAACTTTCCGGTCACTGATGACATGGTCTTCCCCAGTGGTCAGTGTAGTTTGGCAGATGAAATGGAGGTGATGTCTTGTCACTGATTGATTTTAATATTAGAAACAATCATGTTTTTCCCCATGACACGTTGAATTTGGAACTGCATGTTGCACTTAATGTTCACCTAGTTGTATCTACACTGTAAGCATTTGAGTCTTATCATTTCTCACCCTCACTAAAATTTCAAACAGAAAGGAAACATATTCCTGTGTGACTACAAGCGTTTGGATGGACTGAAAGCAAACACGATCAATGGGAAGCAACAGTACTTGATGGCTCCCCTTGTCCTGCTCCACAAAACACCTGATGATAAGCTGATGCCACTTGCTATTCAGGTGAGTTTAGCACTCAAATATAGCTTATAGTGAAGCTTTAAGTTAAAGAGTGATCCATCTTCCAGGGCTGCCATGCCATGGGTCACAAAGGATGTCATATGAACAGAGTAGATAGAAATGCCTTAAAATAATACTAATAGAGTACAAACATATATGAAGAATGTGGATTAGAGAAAAAGGGACATGTAAATTGCCAGCTTACCTCCATTTTACCTTTCGCCACACACATTTAGATACGCACACACTGGTGTTTGTAGGATTACTGTTTTAAAGATGACCCTAGAATAATCTGCAAACATACAACTCCCACAGAAAATTATTATTGACCAGTACTGGCAGTACTGGTAATGTATCAAAATGACTGAATGAACCTACTCTTCTTTCTTTCTTCTGCAGCTGAAGCAGACCCCAGCAGAGGACAACCCCATTTTTTTTCCAACCGATTCTGAGTACGACTGGTTGACGGCCAAGACTTTTGTGAGAAGTGCAGATTTCAGCGAGCATCAACTCAATGTTCATCTGCTGCGCACTCATCTGCTCGCTGAAGTGTTTGCGGTGTCACTGCTGCGCAACATGCCTATGGTACATCCACTGTACAAGGTAACTAAAGAGAGTGTACTGAACTTACTGTAGTTGTCTGATTTTGTTAACATGTAATAGTGTTACTAACAGAGTTACAATCTGTGTCTTAGCTCCTCGTACCTCACACCCGCTACACTCTGCAGATAAACTTCTTAGCACGAGATCGTCTAATATCCGAGAATGGAGTTTTCACAAAGGTATAAAAAGACTGACTCCCTTACTAGACCATTACCTAAAAAATGTTTTATTGAATATCATGGACATTATTTCTCTAACTGTACTACTATTTGACTATTCACTAGTTTGCAGCCTCTGGTGGAGAGGGTTTGACAACACTCCTAAAGAGATCACTGTCCGCAGTGACCTACAGCTCCCTCTGCATACCAGAGGACATTGCTGAGCGTGGGCTGAAGGATGTGCCAAACTTCTACTACAGGGATGATGGACTCACGCTTTGGGATATCATCCACAGGTAGTAGCTACAGGTGTTGCGATACAGCAAAAAGAAAAAAAAGCCCAAAGCCTTTTTTCAGTGCAGTTGTTCTGTAATTTCTTTCAACGGTCAAGTTGCAACTTGACAGTTTCCAAACTGTTTCATTTTGGTCAGTTAGTCCAACTTAATGCAATTTCCTCTGCGCAGTTTATGTCAAAACCTATGCTCTTTTATGTTAGTCGCAGTTGCCAGTGGAGCAACATGATACATACATACAATACTATTTCTTCATGTTGGACGACATACAGTACTATGACTTTTTTATTCGTCTTTGGACTACATACTATGCTATGACTTTTTCAGTCAATTGTGGAAGACATAATACATTGTTACATTTTTATGCCATTTTGGACGATGTACTGTACTATGACATTTTTAGGCTGTTTTGGAAGACATACTATACAGTGTCTTTCAAAGGCTATTTTGGACAATATAGTTATGTAATATCAGTAGAGAGGGAGTGATGTTGTACTTTATATCATCATGGCTATGATTTGGTCATAGGTAATTGGTAATCACAACTGTACATATTTATATGAAATATTTAGGCCGTTTTGGATGAATTTCCATACTATCAGTTTTTTAATTCCATACAATACTCTGCATGACATACTTTACTATGACTTTTTTATTAGTCTTTGGACTACATACTATACTGTGAATTTTTTTTGTCAATTGTGGACAACATACTGTATTGTTACATTTTCGGGCCCTTTTGGATGACATAGTGTACTATGACTTTTTTAATGCATTTTTGGATGACATACTTTACTATCATGTTTTAAGGCCATTTTGGGCAGCATTCTGTACAATCACTTTTTCATGCCTTTTCCGATAGCATTCTGTACTATGACATTTTCAGTCCATTTTGGAAACTTAACTATACATTTTTAATGCCATTTTTGATGACAAAATATACTATGACATTTCAGACCATTTTAGACGACATACTATACAATGACGGTTTTGGGCAATTTTGGACTACATATTAATCTATGAATGTTTTAAGGCTGTTTTGGATGTCATATTATACTATGGCTTTTACAGGCTATTTTTGACAGCATACTATACTCTGACTTGTTTTAAGCAATTTTGGATGGCATACTATGCTTTGACTTTTTCCATGCCATTTTGGATGATGTACTGTACTATGATGTTTTCAAGCCATTTTGGAAGACATACTGTACAATGTCTTTCTTAGGCTGTTTTGGACAATATACTTAAGCAATATAGGTCCAGAGGGAGTGATGTTGTACTGCATATCATCATGGCTGTGATTCGGTCATAGGCACAAGGCTGCTGCGAGTGCTGAAGGTAATCACAACCACTGATCACAACCGTACAGCCGACATACCATACTATCAGTTTTTTCATTCCATGCAATACTCTGGATTTTTTTAATGCTACTTTTGACAACATACTATTACTTTGTATACTATGGCTCTTTTTATGCCATTTTTGACATACTATACTATTACTCTTTTAATGCTTTATTGGATGACATACTACACAATGATTTATTTACTTAGGTATTTTGCTATTTTTGATGACAAAGTGAAAAATAGAAAAAGTGATTGTGGAGTATGTTTTCCAAAATAGCATTTAAAGAGTCATACAATATTATGTCATGCTAAATAGCATTAAAAATTCATGGGATAGGTAGTCGTCCAAAAGAGCATAAATTGGTCCTAATATAATATGTCGTCAAAAACAGCATTAAAAAGTCATAGTATAATAAATCACCCAGAGTAGCATGAAAAAGTCATAGAATATATTGTCATCAAAAATAGAATAAAATACTTGTGTAGTTTGCATCCAAAATTGCATTAAAAAGTCATAATATAGTATGGATTTCAAAACAGCACACAAAAAAATATCATAGTGTAGTTTTTCATCCAAAATAGCATAAGGAGGCAAAATATAGTATTTCGTCCAAAGAAACATTCAAATTCCATAATGTCACATGAAGCCCCACAATAGCATAAAAAAATTCAAAGTAAAATATGTAGTCCAAAATATTATAACTATTTCTCCCAAAATAGCATAAGAAGTCATAGTATAGTAATTCATCCAAAAATGCATAAAAAATCCATAGTTCACCCACACACTTTTCACAGTAGAGAATTATCAGTTGCGCACCTTGACTGCCATATACCACTAAATTCACACTATACACATCACCTTTGATGCATAAATATGAGTTGTATCTATCTTTTTATCTAACTCTCAGCAAGAAAGCGAACTGGCAGGTTTTCGAAAATGTCAAATGAAGTTGTGTGATGCCCTGTTTCCGACATTGAACTAAAGTGATCATTCTAGACCCTTAAATTGTGTTGCAAAAGAGTATCTAAAGTGCGCATAAAGAAATGCATAATTCAACTAGGAATGTGTTTTACATTTCACTTATTCACATTTCTTAAAGTTTTGCGCAGGGAATGATCAGCTACTACTACAGGAATGATGCTGAGGTCCAGCAAGATTCTGAACTGCAGAAGTGGATTTCAGACATTTTTGAGCATGGATTCCTTTCCCAAGCAGGCACAGGTGGGCTGTGAGGAAAAGCTCAATCGTCATGATGGAAATGTGCACATTTGTATTTTAATTTAATGCAAAAATAAGTTACATTTAAATTTTGTCATCTAGATGCCTATAAGTAATGCATTTTATTCCCACTAATTCTCAGGAATTCCACAGAGCTTCACCAATGTGGCTGAGTTGGTCAAGTTTGTCACCATGGTGATCTTCACTTGCTCAGCACAGCACTCCGCTGTGAACGGTGGACAGGTTAAGCCTTTTAATTTAACAAATTATCAATTACAATTTTTGCTGTTTTGATAAAATGGATTGATGGGTTGCAAGATGGATGAGATCAACAAAATTTTACAGCCACTCTAGCAGGTCTTTAAAACTGTATGCAGGAAATTATGACCTAACAAACACTAGCTAACTCACAATGGCACCGCTAACATGCTGACTTTCAACAGTACCATCACAATGTGTTTACCTTATTAGGTTGGGAAGGTTTAGCAATAAGAAAAAGTACAGCTGAGGGTGATGAGAATATCATTAGTTTTGCAGATATTTGAGCAAAAACCTAAGTATTGGACAATTAAAAATATGATCTGTTGATTGTGCTGGATGAATAGTCAGTTATCACAGTTCATCTTTAGGTCAACCTGAATATCTGAACCAAATTTAGTGGCCATCCAGATTATAGTTTTCAAGACATTATCTTACTACCAAAAAAATACATGGTATGGTAACAGTCAGTCATCTGTCAATCATTCATTTATTGCAGTATGACTATGGCGGCTGGATGCCCAACACTCCAATCTCCCTGCAACTTCCTCCACCAACCACAAAAGGGACAACAAGTGAAGCCACAATGTTGCAGACATTCCCTGCTGTCAACACAACAGTTCAGGGAATGGCCTCCATGTGGCTACTCAGCCAGCAGTCATCTGACTTTGTAAGTGCCACTAACTTTATAAAATATTTATTTACGTACATCATATGTTCAAATTGTGCTAAGTGGATTAATATGTCGTTAGAGAGCAAGAATACCCCCTACCTCAGTTGTAGGCTGCTCACGTCCTACAACTGTACAGTGTAATGCCAATAATTTCTGTTTGCTAAACCTTTTTTATATGTATCAAAAATCTCATCAGGTGCCTCTTGGCCAGTACCCAGAGGACCATTTCAGTGAGGAGATTCCTCGCAAGCTGATGGAGGATTTTCAAAAGAAGCTTCAAGCATTAAGCGCAGTCATCAAAACTAGAAACAGGAGTCTGGAGATCCCATACACATACATGGATCCAAAGGAGGTAGAAAATAGTGTAGCCATTTAATTATCAGAAGGTGTGATGTCCTCAGTTATTGGCCAAATCAGCTTCATATTAAAAACAGTAAGAAAGAAACTACATTTGAAAATATCTTAATATCTTAATATAATATCTTAATGCTCAGTAACCTCAACAGGTTACAACGTACACCATTTGAAATGTAAAAAAAAAACAAAAAAAAAAACTGTTTTTTAAAATTTCATGTCTAAATGGTGCCTGCAGGCAACATTTTACCATTGTGCAACAACCTACTGGAATAAATACATTGAAGAGTCTAAGCATGTTTCATCCATCAATACATGAACCATTTAACAAAACAAACTGTCATAACCTTCTGTAAGAAAGTTATGTCAAATTTGAGTGTTTGATCACTGGTGCTTCATTTGAATGCTTGTTTTCAGTGAGTGTCAACCCATTCTCATTCTGAACTTGTCAAATAGCGCTGCTCTGTCAGTGCTTTCAGCGTTCGAGTTTGACGCCCAAAACAAGCCTACTTTCAGATGAGAATGTTATCGGACAGAATGGGTGGTATTGTTATCATAAGCTGGCAGACAGCCGGATGGCAGCACGTGCACCTACATGCAATGCTCATTGGTGGCGTCACTTAACATCACGGGACAAAACCGGTCATGTGCACTTGAAATATTGAAGGACAGCGTAAGGTAATAACGCTGCTGGTAACCACACATAACTTAAGGGGTGTATGGGTTTACTTCCTGTGCAGATACATTTTACCATGTGCCTTTTTTTTTGGTGCCATTTTGCCTAAATCTAACCATTTGTGACTGCCTAATCCCAACCATCGTGACAGTCCACGTTGTTGTATAAACATAAGAACAGTGCTGCATCATCCCACTATGTGTATTTGTTGACATCAACATAACGGCAGCCAGGAGTTTAAACAGCTGACACAGGATACCTAAAACATCGGTTGATGCTGAGGGTCCTGTGTTGGTTGTCAGTCACCTGTGTCTTTCCTGACACAACTAACATCAAATTTATGTATGTAAAATTGTAGAGATAAAAAGAAAATTATGATTACTGGTAGGCATTTGAACAGTATATATACCGAAATACACAATACCAGTATGTCATGGTGAATCCATAATGATACATTGTTGTCTCAAGGCAACATTTGCATTTTAGCAAGTTTCAATAACTCAGTTAGCAAATAAAGGACATTAAACTGTTAGAAATTAAACTTTAGTCATATATTATTGTGAATCATTTTTTTCCAGACTGAGAAAGACCATAAAATTACAATGTCACAGTTTTTTTGTGAAGAAAAATCACTGATCTGATCCTTGAAGGAAAGTCTGCAAAAAAGGGATTCAGCATGGCCTCCAGAGAATCATATGACAATTTTAAACACTGCGTTAGGTGCCTTATGGTCCCACCTATTTTCTTAAAGTTTTGCATCTTAACTTGGAATGTACTGTGAGTATAAGGCCAAAAATGGGTATGTTGCACAGGCAACATCGTACCATGTTTTACATACATGTTTTTTCAACATTGTATACATGACATGTCTTATCATTTTTTTGCCATATAGCCTTTTCTGTCATTTTTTTCCACATGCTACATTATGATGTTTTTGGCTGAATTGTCAGCAGTTTCTATTATTCAGTGTGTAGACATGGTATTGTGTGTGGTTTTAAGCTGTTTTTTGAACATGCTATATTATGATGTTTTATGGACTTTTTTTCGACATTCAATACTATGACGTGTCTAGACATGCTATACCTCATGGTTTTTCAGCTGTTTTTTTGGACATGTCACATTTTGGCATTCTTTGCCATACTATAGTGTTGCTTTTTATGTAACACATGCTATATTATGGGGGGTTTAGGGCATTTTTGCAAGATTCTATATTATAATTTTATGCAGTTTTCAGCTGTTTTTGGGAAATGTTGCATTTTGCTGCTATAGTATGGCAT
>NC_056466.1:13077763-13307763 GCF_008729295.1 Plectropomus leopardus
ATGGACTTTGTATGGGCTTATGTGTCACGCTGGCAGCTACAGATCACGTATCAGTACTTTACGAGTTGGGCTTTAGAACAGGGTGACCATAAATGTTTTTTCTGAAATAAGGTCCCTTTTCCTTTCTGTTGATGTACAAAATGATTTTCATCAAGAGTTTTAAAAAAGTTTTAAAAGCCTCATAATGTTATAAAGGAAGATGTTTTACATCATTTATGCCTTTAAACTCATCATGATCTATTGCTAAGACTCTTAAAGGCACGCTACTTCCTACATTGGTACTAAATTTTAACATTGAACATAAAATCACTAAATGCAGATTTATCTGATATGAACTGGGCTGCTTGAGAGCATAGAGTTACAGAGGCTGGTGTACAGTGGGTAGTCCAGGTCTGCACTCTGACTCTCTGTGTGCTTTTACAGTTGTTCATTTGTGTGTCTATTATCTCCATGGCCTGTCTCTTAGCATGCAGTTTCAGTTCCAGTGCAGTGATGGGTGAGGAGGGGAGAGCCATATCTGGGCCCTCTTGCTAATTGAGCACAGCGCTGGACCCAAAGGTCTGCCTCGCTGACGCTTTCTTAATCCATGGCTGTTTAACGCTAGCTGTGCTTGAGTAATTAAGCAGATAATCTTCAATTAAACCGAGCTCGACCTCACAACCCCCTACCCCCATCCTGAGACAGATGGGCCTCAGAGCACGCAGCTCCTCTTCCCCAAGATAAATGGTCCACTCCCCTGCCACGCACCCTGGTGCTGCCATGCTTTATGGCAAGTGTGTGTGCCATTATCATTTTTTACCACTGGACTTCAATATTGCCACGTTGACACATTTTTGGCCTCGGTTGTTGTTTATACAGTGTGGCTAGAAATGACAGTAATCTGTTTACATATTTGCTGTGTGTATGTTTTTTAAGATTGTGTTTATTTCTAAATGCTCATAAATCATAATTCTCAATTCAATTTCTGTGTGCAATAATGTTTTTGAGGACTGCAGAGTATAAAAATAGAAATTAATCAAAATAGTTTTCCAAATATTTCTGTCAGGCCAAAGTAGTTGAACATTTCTAAATAATGTAAGACATATGATAAAATCTTAGAAACTGCTAAGTGATTCAATATCTGATCATCACTTTGGTGCTTACAACTTAAGCCTACCTGACATTAAGTGTGGGCCACATGCTAAAGTCATATCAAGCAGAGTGTCTTGTTGCTTAACTCTCATTCAAAAGAAATCATGCAATGCTAATTAAAAAGGTCCAGAACATGCGTGCAGATTTAAACATCCGGGGTCAGATGCATTAACAATCTGTATGCTCAAAAACCATGCATACATGGTGCCGGGTGGCTCAGTTGGTAGAGTGTGTGCCCTATATTCAGAGGCTCGTCTCAGGGGCCCCAGGTTCAAGTCCGACCGGTGGCCCTTTGCTGCATGTCATCCCTACTCTCTCTCATCCCTCTGTTGCCCAAAAAACAACATTTACAAACCGTGCGTACGCCTTTTCCCACACATACGTGCACACTTCACACATGCTTTAGATCAGGTGTACACATGATTTTAGCTGAGATAGCTGCAGCCAATATGAGGATATGAATATAATTTGGGGATGGATAACACCTTTCACAGGTTGTTTTCCAATTTCACTGGTCGCGTTATTTTCGCAAGTTACACAGCATACTGTAAAATATTATTCAAAGGTGCATTAATTAATTTCATACCTTTTATCTCATTCATCTCCCCATCAGTAATTGTTTTATTTAATTATTGTGGTACACTTTGTAAAGTCGGTGTGAAAATGAGAGCAATATGAATGAATCACTGATTATCGTTCTGACATTTAATAATAATAACAATAATGCTTGAGATTTTACAGTGATGATGGTTTGTAGAAATGTGATGAATTACTGGTACAGATGCTTCAAATAGCAACAGCCATGCGTAATGACAGCTGCTCTGGTGATGTTAGAGAACATCGCCGATGCAATGCAGGCACGACATTGCACTTTCTTTATTGTATTTCTCATTGACAGGTCTAATGAATGGTGGAGGGGCACAAGTATCGATATGTAAACATTTGTTTAAGGGCATTTTTACATCCATTTTTGGCAAACTGTGGGAGTGGAAATGAGGCTCGTTTACGTGCTCCCAGCGTAACAATGATCAAGATTTATAAAACAGAATCACGGGTACATGTGGCTTTGTGTGTATGCATATTTCGTACACACAGTCTAGTCATGTGGCCCCTGAAGAGCCAGTTTTGGTCTGTGCCTTAATTTGGGGATACTCAAGTCTGGATCTTTGTCCTGTCACTGATTTCACATGTAAATGATCTAATTTAGTTGATTTTTTAAAAATCTTTTTAACCTGTGGTTTGTACCTATTAAACAGTGTATCTATAGCACAGACACATTTATTTTTAGCATTATCAACACATCAGATAAACAGACCAAAACTAACAGTACAGTTTTTAACATCATGTCCTTGTCTATGACACTTGTTTCCACTGAAGATAAACCTTAAAAGGACATAAACAATGGGTTACATGTACACTAACATTTTTTAAAAGGTTTAGTAGTTTCCTACAAAAGCTAAAAACTGTGGGATTTCAGAAAACATTCCAAACAGAAGTAAATAGGGGGACAGCACGATACCCGTTTGTCTGACAAAACTGTCCCACTGAACCATAAGCCCATTTCTCCAACAGCCAGTTTTCCCCAAAACTAATGCCCATTGCTCTGAAGTCCCATTTTTCCAAAAGTACATGCTTACTGCAGTTAGAGAACTCAATCGGCAGAAAAAGTGTTCAAATTGTTTGTTTCAGAAAACCACTAGTTACATTTGTCAACAACACTGTGGTAAATGTAAAGTTAATTTTAGGCCAAAAAAACACTTGATTACATTTAGGAAAATATGTATTGGCTTAATACATCGACATTTGGTGGCACAAAAGTCACTGGAAAAGCGGGAATGGGTCGATACAAAAATCCAGGAGCTGTGGCTCAAACACTGCTGACTTTTTTTTTTTTTGAGAAACAGGACTTTGGAGCAATGGGCATACCTTCTTTCGGGGAATGCGTTCTGTGGGTAAAATGGGTCCGATTTTGGTCCAATGGGACATTTTTTGGTTGTTTGGGCATGGCACCATAGATTACTGCATTTACTGGGGACTATTTTCAGTTGTGGATTAATACACAATTGGTATTATGTTGAGTATTTACAGCAGTGGGAGAGTTTTTGTAACTAAAAATAATCTACAACATGTCCTCCAGTATAACACTGTGGCTCGATGATGTTTTTTTAATGGTATTTGGACAATATTGGAGGTCTTTGGCATAGAGAAATAAGCCTCATGAGGCTTTGGCTACACAAGCAATACTGGTTTTAGTCTCTCCATGAGATTTTCTGACAAAAACATAAAATCTTGCTGCATCCTTTAAGCTTTTATGGTTTTCTGTATTTCAGTATTAAAAAAAAAGTTTTTGTGATTGTGAAATTACACAATGTAGCCAACTTATTAGAAATCTATAGAATACCTCCGCAGGGTGCAGTTCTAACATGATCACAAACCATTCAAAATACGTCCCTATTCAATGAGCCTAAGTAAGCCTCTGGATTCGCCTCACCCAAAGCACATACATTTAAGATGCCTTATGGGACCTCAGTGCCATTTTAGTCTCACGCTAACGATCCTCACAAGCTTATCATTGCTGCTAACACTTGCACATAGCCCTCTCTTCCTCTCCCTCTCTCTCCCTCTTTCTCTAGCCACTCCTGTTTCCACAGCGGTAATTAAGCCATCAAAGCGTGCAACCATGCCCATCCTCCGTCTCTAAGGTGAGAATACGGGCCCACATGTCAAGTGGAGCGCAGCCACCCGTGTGTCTCTTTAAAGGGGAAGGCACAGGGGACAGGCAAAGAGAGAAGTGTGTGTGTGTGTGTGTGTGTGTGTGTGCGCGCGCGCGCGCGTGCGCGTGCGTGCGTCGGGGGGTGCAGTGGGCTATCACCACAGCAGCTGCAATGAGCTGGTAGACAACACAGTGTGACGTAGTGCGGATGTCTAATACCTGCCGCCACACTGTGCTGGAGATCCACAGAGAACTGTTTGTGTTCAGCTTGGTTTCTTCAACACTTTTTTTTTTATTTTATAAAAGAAGAAGACTTAAAGGGGCAAAATACAGCCTGAATGTGCAGGTGTATTGGCACATATAAAAGCCTCTTCCTCATACACACACACACAAACACGTACACCTGTCCCAATGTGCTCTTTCCAGCTCTTTCATTAAATTCCACCCACACATCCTCTTGCACTGCTGTATGTAATAAATCAGTGATGTTCAGTGCATCCCAGCAGTTATTTTATGTTTATTTCCTCACACCAACAACCTACCTCATCCATGTCTATTTTAGTAAATAACATCCTACATTTCCCAGAATGCCTTTTGACATTCCCCAGAGACCATGCCTGTTACCGTTGGATTAAGTTAAGTAAGTTATGTTGGCTAACCAGCATTTAAAAACATAAACAAAGCCCAAATTACACTTGACACTTCTACATAAATACTTATACTAACTTGCTTCTAGCAGGTAACCACGGTCACCATCTTACCATACTATGTACCATACTACTTTCACATTAGTTACAACACGAACATTTGTTGGTCGAATTGGGAAGTGGGCAGATCCCTCATTATGCCACTATTTTTACACAAAACCGAACAACACCGGCATAATGCTGCCCCCGTGAGTGATTTTAGATTTTTGGTAGCACTTTATAATCAATAACAATGGCATATAATGGCAATAATGATTCTGAACCATCCGTTTTACATAGCAGTTGATCGCGTCTTCTGCTCTGAGTGTAAGGAGCTCCCAAACTTCATTGTCTCCCCAGTTTTGCAGACATTTTTGGATGTTGTTTTTCTTTTTTAAGCTAGCTGCTTACTGATGCTGCCGATACTGCTTTTCATATCTCAAAGCCCTGGGTTGTACACGCACTCTTCCCATCAATGGACCCGTCCTGGCGTCCCATTCACTCAGACATTGATTTGATGCTGTAACTTCCTCTGCTGCAGGCCTAAAGGTTAGACAACTCCCTTCCCCCATTCTCTGGTCGTACCTTTTATATATATAAAAAAGGTGAGTTGGAGTGGTATACAGGAAGGGAGAGTTAATTAAGACACATACGTGATGGTAAAGAAAACACTGTCACAGAGCTACAGTACAGTGACACCTACAGAAAATTCATTTACCGTTACATTATGTGGAAGGTTATCCATTAAAGATTACAGTAACAATTTCATTACACACTAAGCAGTTCCATGACTTTTCCAAAACTTTAATGATTTTTACTAATTCTATGACTTTTCCAGGCCTGGAAAATGTTACTGTGAAATTCGATGACTTTTCCGGGTTTTCGAGTCCTCTGGGTACTTTATGCTGTTTTATTAGACAGATGTTGACCAAGTTTTCCCTTGGGGCTATAATTGAAAAAATAATACATAATGAAAAAACCTAATAAACGCAATGTATGTTATCACAATACTGAGCACATTGTCAAACATTTAAAAATGCAATAGTATTGTCTTACAAAAGAAATATTGTGATAATATTTTATCGTAAGAGCCTCTGGTTAACACCCTAAAAAGTCAGGTATCAACAAAGTAAGTAAGATTCATCCTCTGGACTCAACCTGTTTAGAAAATATAATAAACATAACAAAAAAGGACCCAGAAAGTACAGCGCATCACTGTTAATCGCCCTTACTGACTTATTGACTGACACATTTTGTCACAAAGTGCATGACAGTTTCAGTGCTACCACAGAGGACACTAAGCGCTACAAAAATCCTCAAATATAAGCCGTTCATAAAAATAATGGATTGAAGAAAATGGCTTTTGCAACAAACCCTTCAACTGCGATAAATGATTGCAATTCTGCTATTTTGGTTCATCTTTTGCTTCAGTAAAAGCTGTCAATATGTTGTTGCATTACTTGATTTTAGTATTGTCAAGGGTGTTTGGAACACCACAAACATTATTTTTATTAATCGAGATGGCAAAGAGTTGCTAGCAGGGGTAGTGTGTCACCAGTTAAGTATGACTAATCTACTATTACTTTGTTAAATAGGTTATTTGATAAAAAAAAAAGTTTGGATGCTAGTTTGACAGCAGCAGTGCTAAAGTTCGCAAAAAACTTCATTCGGTGATCAATAAATAAAATGATTGCATTGTTTCCACTTAAATGAGAACAGCAAAGTTTATTGATTAGTAAAAGTCCAATGTTCTATGATAAAAGTACAATTTGTTGTGGCAGTGTATCCCAGGGTGCATCCACAGTCTGGAAAAGGCAGTCTTTGTTGTTTCAACAGTATTTACTTATTTTATGTTTCCTATTTTGACATGCAGCTCTGTGCTTTGTCGCTGCCATGTGTGCTGCCTCCCTTTTACATGGCTTGTTTGTGGATTCAGCGAGCAGGTGCACAGGTGCAGATGTACAGCTCAGTACAGTAGGAGCAGATCTCGAAAGTCTCTTGGCTTGTCGCCAGGTTGCTAAACTTCACCCCATCCCAGCTGTGACACGACATCAGAGGGGACAAAGCTCCACAGAGCACATCCAGTCAACTACAGGCCAGGCGCTCGGGGACCATATGTAGACAGACATGACACGGACACTGACCTCAGTACCAGACAGGCGTGCAACGTCTGAACCAGAGGCTTGTTTGTGATAGTGATGATACATTTTGTGTTAATGGCGCAAAATGATATACAAATTATTTGTCACATATCCCTCTCTGTCTTTTTCTTCTTATAAAAATGCAATTTCATTACACTTACAGCCACAATATCACCGTCTGAGAATTAAAATAAATTGTTAAAAACATAATCCTAATATTACCAGATTTTACATAAGCGAAGCTGGATGTGATCAGTTACTGTGTATATATGCGTGATTTAAGCATGTTGAGCGAGAGTAGAATTTAATGTGTTGATTTCCCACTAGATTGGCATTAGTGATGATCATGTGTGTCTTTCATGATACAGATTACACACCTCGGTTTCCAGGATGGAATTAATAACTTTACAGAATTTGATACTGGTGACCAATATTTTATTTTTTATTTTATCTGACTTTAGATATGTCTGGATCAAGTTTAGGAGGAGCAGTTTGTGGGATGAAGTGGTGTCTAGTGTTGAGGATTGTAGATGCAACCAGCTGAAACTGTTTAAATGTGCCAACCTTAAACTCTCGGTTTAAGTTATTTCAGTGTTCATTGTTAAGGAGACTTTTTACCAGAAGTTGATTTACTCACAGAGGTCTCCTGCTCTCCAAGACAAACAGATCAGGTGATTGAAACTGTTCAAAAACACTAATAATTTTATGTTAAAAAAATCAGTGTTTCTCTGATGCTGTTCTGCTATCATCATCATCATACCATGTGCATTTACTTATTTACGGCTTTGAAAACAACACAGCTGAACGGAAAGTCTCACTTTTATTGAGGCTATTTTCAAAAGGGATTCTACTTATACACACTTTAATTAAAAAATGATTTTAAGTTTCAATTATAATCACATAATGTTAGTCTCACCCAAAAAAAACAACTCCTGTTTTCATTCCTCTGTGGTCCTAATCGTATCAACAATATTCTGCAATACCCTGACATCTTAAAACCACAGTATTTTCTGAGATAGTATTCATACTGTGAAAATGTCATACCATTGCAACCCCGGTGCTCACCTTTTTTCTCTGGTAACTTAGGATCTAGACATTCAAGAGGTTTTTACACTGAGCTGAATTATTCACAGAGGTCTTGTCCTCTCTAAAACAAACAGACCCAGTGATTTACACCAGTGAAAACACAGAATACAGCAGTTTCAAGCTAAGAAAAATCAGTTTTCCTGATGCTGCTCATCACAGATGGGTTGCTTAAATATGGCAGCCATTGCAAAAATGCAAAAAAAAGCAAATGGCAATATCTGGAGCTAGTGTTTGGTTTGTCCCTTCTGGGCTACTATAGAAACACGGTGTTACATGGCGGACTCTGCGGACAAGGAACCACTCTCAGAAATGGCTCACTGATTATACATTACATAAAACACACTTATTATATCATATTCAATTTCTGCCAATATATCACAAAAAAACAGGATTAAACATGAATCTCTTTTGGTGATAATGAAAAAATAATCCTAAAGCACAAACATAGAATGCATAAGATGAAAAAGTTATAAACTTTAAGTCACAAGCACATCTCCATAGACTACATTAATGAAAGGTTTACTGTTCCATAATAATTTCATTTCCCAGCGTCTCTGCACATGGCAAAAATGTTTATCTTTACCTGAATTTTTAAAAAAAAAGCCAGTTCGGATTTAAGTCAAATCTGCAATATGCAAAGGCTTGCACACAGTACACACACACACACACACAGGGTCTGTGTTAGGATTGCGGCGGACTTCTGTTCCTCAGCGGCTGGTTGCGTCCCCTCATGTTACTGACAGCTCCTAATGGCAGTGGGAGACCTTGCGTAATTAGGAGACCGTACGCCTGCCATGACGCCTGTCTTTCACAAGCCAATTCCCCCTGATGTTTTCCTACACCACCACACACACACACACACACACACACACACACACACACACACACACACACACACACACACACACACACACACACACACACACACACACACACCTCCACCTCTTTTTCTCCTCACTGCCCCCTGAATGGCTGCCGTCTGCTCTCCCTGGCGCAGTGCCCCCGGTGGCAGCACGTGCATGGTGTATCCCTGTGCACCGGTACCTGGGGGAGGTAATTATCGAGATGAGCAACATGAGAGAGGAGGGCCTAGTATGTTTTAGTGTGTGTGCCTATGAGGGAGGCAGGAATCGTGGCCGTGTAGCGTACCTGGATGCCCAAACTTAGGCCCATCAGGGGCTCCCCACACTACGCAGCAGGAGATTTATGTTTATTCTGTATTTCCTTAATTTCTTTCTTAAGTCATTTCAGCCTTTTTTCAACAGTCTTCACAGCATCGTTTCTATTCTTTTTGTCCTTCTTACCCTCAATTTCTGTTTCCAACTCTGCACCCCTCTCCTAATGAATCCCAAACCTCCACAGCTCCCAAACGACAAAGGCGCCAAAGTTGCATTGCATCTAAATATCTCTTAATAATTCCACCCGTGCGATTTGTATCAAGTGGCTGCACCAAGATTAGGTAATGCCTGAGCCAAGGAGAGACTGTAATGGCAGAGAGGGAATAAGAGACTGGTAATTATTCTCATCTTATGGGTGCTCACAGTCGGGGCCGCGGGTTTGTGATGTTTCACGAGCGAGGAGGAAAAGAGATGAGAAGCGTTTGTGAATGAGTGGAATTACAGGCATTTCCGGGCCAACGTGTCAACAAAGGAAGCAAACACTAAGATACCTGAGGAAGCATGGATAACGTTAATGAGCACATCAAGACGCTCCAGGTAGGCTTGTCTCAATACGACCTATCGCTATGTTATTTGTCTCGGGGCTGAATAAATATACACGATAAATCTTTGAAAAATTAAGATCACTGGTGTGATTAATTTCGCTCTACAGGCGCAGATGATGTGGTGATAATAGAGCGGGTTTGTGGTCTTCGGTCAGCGGCCAGTGGTCCTGAAGGAGAGAGATATAACCTTTGTCTCAGGGACGGCAGATATACGGGCGAGGCGAGCGCCAAGGATTATACACCGAGGTCCTCGCCTGGAGATGGAGAGGGGGGAAAAAAGCCTGTGACCGTAGAATAATTTCAGCCTCTCTCCCTCCCTCGAGACCACACGCTGTCTGAGCCAACCACCACCACCCCTCCGCCTCCTCTTCCCTGCTACCCCCTCCCATCCACCCCCCTTCTCCCTCCCTCCACCTCTCCCGCCATTCCCCTAACTGCCTGCTGATGCCGGATGTCTCTTCTTTTCCTCCTCAACGTAGTGGGGAGAGAGGCGGCGAGGTGGTGGCGGGGGGTTGTAGGTGGTGGAGGGGAGAGAGACAGAAACTAGAGTCAGGTTGCTGTGCTGCTGCAGCTAAGTGCTGCAGCAAATCATCCCCGCATTAGGAATATGGGCAATTAGCACCGAGGCACATCCCTCCAGACACGCTCGCACCTACACACACAGACACACACACACACACACACACACAAACACACACACAGACACACACGCAAACAAAAATAAGACTCTCAGATCAGCATCCAGATGTAAAGAAAAAATCTTTATGTTTCTTTATTTATGAAAAAGGGTGTGTGGCATCTTGTAAAGAATCTTTTTTTTGTTTTGTTTTTTTTGTTTGTTTTTTTTATATAATTCAATAGCAAAATTTATCACTGGATTTTCAGTTTTGAGTGATATTTTTCTGCAGCACTCACACCAAACTGTAAAAGCCCTTTAAATAAGGCAGTTCAAATCCCACAGAGCATGCATACCACTTTTAATACATGTCTCTAAACAATAAATCCATCTGCAGCATTCAGGTGTACGGGAGAGGAAATGCAGAGCTGGAGTTACCGTTCCACCTTAAGAAAGGTACCTTAAAAGATTATCTCGGTTATTTCACCGCCACTGAGCCGGCACTAATAGTCCAAGGCAGATATTGAAGAGCAGCGCAGGGCCGCAGAGATCTATTAGAAATTCCCATCTACGCGCCTCATACATATTGATTTCTGACACCAAGCAGCAATGAAAGGCCCAGGGGAATAATATATTTAGCAGGGTTTGCAGTGAGGAGGTCACAGAGTGCATAAAGATTAGCTGCACAGACCCCTGACAGGACAATGTGTGAGCCCAAATTGTAGACAGACTGGCTGCGTGTGCGTTTAGTGCGTGCCTGACACACAAACACGCACACACGCACTGATATATTCATACAGTACATACACACACATTCCAAGTGGAAAGTTTTTGTGCATCTTCATGATATTGGAACAGAACAAACTGAGGCTGCTCTGCCTTTTCAAGTAGTTACCCCTCACTGGATGAAAAAACAACAACAAGAAAAACACATGCTTGGAGTCAAACCTCCACAGCTGGAAATATTCGGTTTTATTCTTATAATGCAACCTTTTGTCTGTTTGTGAGAAAGAATCCACAGTTAATTGATTCAGCCAATATTCAGCACTGTGTCTGGGATGATCTTATGCGTCTCATCAACAACCAGGGCTTCCAGTGGTGCTTGTTTACCACCGTGTCTGCTGAGATTCATGCAGCGGGGTTAGTCGAGGGCAGAGCATACATATACAGGATGTGGACAAAAAAACAGAAACACCTCTACAGTCTAATGCCATCCAATACATTAGACCTGCAATGTAAAGCTTTTAAAAGGACTGTGGTTCATTACAAGTGTTTTTATTTTCACATTAGTTTTATTGGTTATGATAACACAGGTCAGCGCTAAAATAGGTCCAACAGGGCAATATGTGCTGTTCAGCGATCGTACAGGTAAATATGAGCTCATGGTTTTGCTAGATTGGCCACAAGTTCGTTTAGAGGTCAAATCAAAAGTGGACTGTCACACTTACGCAAAACAATCTAAGACGATAAGCTATGACCTGGTGTTAGGGTCTTTTCAAACCAGTAAACAGCGCTTGATGCAAACAAACAGCACTGCAAATCCACACCGCATCCAAATTTGTTTTCCATTCTGCTTTTTCGCAATTGTTACAATTTCAGCAAATTTTGAATGCTGATAAAAAGCAGGCCAGCCAAAGTAGTGACTTTTGTTCTTACAATCAACAGAATTTCTCAAATGTCAGTATCACTTTTTTTTCATGCCTTCAAACAACAATATGGATGTCGATCTTCCAAAATAGCGCTGCATAACTTATCTTGTATGTCTCTTTTTTATCATTCTGTGTCCCTTCTCTAAATTCTTTTTTCTCTCAGCAGCAGGTTGCAGAGTTTGAGTCGCAGGATGGATAATTTATCCGTCGATCTAGTCAGAGCTGATCAGATTGAGAGGAGGAGCTGCTGAAAGCACACTTTTAAACCCAACACAGTGAACCCATAAGTTTCACTTTCACTGCAGTGTTCTTCTGCTCCATCTGTGCCCAGAGTACACTCCGCACCCCAAGAGGGGCAAATGAAGAGCCAAACAGTAAATAAATATATATATTCCAATAGCGCTCCTAATGAACGGTCCAGCACCAAAAATATAAAATCAATCAGGTGGTGGCACATGTTTTAATTGTGGCGGGCCGGCATAAATAAATGAATTTGCTGGAAACCCTGGGTAACTGTATTCAATCTATTACTATGGTGATCAAAAATGACCTGAGGCTCAATTCTGAGATTGTTCTGTTAATATTTTTCTCAAATAAGTAATAAACATAGTAGCTTCTGATCAACCTGTTTCAGGCTTAATATAACACCTTCTGATGAGGTCCCACCCTTTCCCCCATTTAAGACAATCACGCCCATTCCAAGCACAGATACAAATACAGATAATGGTGTACTCACATATGCCCTTTATAGGGAAAACAAATGTAAGGAGAACATCTGGGAAAATGCAGCAGCTGAACTGGCTTTCGATGGTCAGTAGCAGTTAAAAAAGGGGTAAATATACTTTGTTGACAAGGTAACATATAATCAGTCATTTCCAAGTGCATTAGCTGACGCTATTCTGGGTCTAACCCTAACCCTAACCCATGTCAGAAATTACCTATTACATAGGTCTATAAAAAGGTATATTATAAAAGCCGACCACAGAGGATAAGTGATAGTGTTACATTAGTTATTATTGTTATCAGCAAAGGAGGCACATGAGCTCAAACGAGAAATCTACCAAGCTCGGGTATTATAAGCTGACCATTATAAAAAGACCAATAATAATAATGAATAATAAACACATAGATATGATTACAAGATTAAAGTCACAGTCCAGTCATGAATGATGAAAACCAGAGCATAAATATGCTGCTTTGGTGCCCCCACTGCAACCACTAAGACAATGATACAAAAGAACTAAGACAATGATAACTGTGTGATGGCAATTTAATTTTTGGTGGAATGCATGGAACACACATACCTGTGTCAGACTTGGTTTAAAAGGATTGCTGGGGTTATTTACTCAAACTAAAAGGTATGCAAACTGTCCTGCACTAAAGCTCTATTTACACTTACATGTCCCAACAGTGTTTCCCACAGATTGCCAGTGTGTGTATGGCAGGGGTGGGAAGGGGGGCGCTTAGAGTGAGACCGCTAATCTGTGGTCTGATCTGACGTTTTTGCGGGTCCGTGAATGCAGCGCAGCAGTCGTAGTTCTTTTATCTCCTTTGCAGCTGACTGTCACTCGTGGGATGGATGATTGATCTGTTGATACGTTCACAGCTGATCAGATCGATAGATGAGAGGAGATATTTGCTGATTTTTGTCAGAGAAAGACAGTTTCAGGCCCAGCAGAATGAACGGTTTAGTTTCACTTTTAATGCACCTGATTTTCTGCTGCTCATCTCTGCCTCTACTGCGCTACAAATAACCCAACGCTGTATATATTTTAATATCATTTGACTATGGCGGGGCAAACTAGACTAGACCATAGTCTTAGTTATTAATGGGAACGCTGCCCTATCTGTTAGAGATTAACAATATGTGTATCCTTTGAAATTTTGGACTCACTATGCAAATTGACCTAGTATTTTTTGTGTGATGTCTCATGTCTTCATGTCCAATGAAATTCTAAATTTACCTTACCTTACCTTACCTTACCTTATTGCAAAGTAAAAGCATGAGTGCACAAATATGCCAAGTATGTTTGGTCAAAGTCAAAGCAGGAAACCAGTCTGTAAACTATGATGGATATTTAGGATGTTTGTGTGTGTACTGGAATTTAATAGTTTTTTATGATATCTATTGCATACTTGTCCGTCCTGAAAGAGGGATCCCTCCTCAGTCGCTCTTCCTGAGGTTTCAAACCTGAGGTTTGAACAGTTTTTCCTCAGTCGATGTGAAGGTCTAAGGCCAAAGGGATGTTTTATGCTGTAAAGCCCTCTGAGGCAAGTGGCGATTTGTGATAATGGGCTTTATAAATAAAATGGACTTAACTTGTGTTGTGTTATAACTTTACTGCCTGCATTTGTTTTTTCTTCCAAATAAATTGGACTAACCTGCGGGTTTATTTTCAACCCCTACGATTCTGTGACTGTGACTAAGTTGCAATAAAAAGGTATAATTAATTTAATATTTATTATTGATGGTTAAACTCAATGGTAATTTTCAAGGCTTTAGTTTAAGGTGCTGTTGCACTACTTTTGCTTTAATTTACACTGCCTGTTAGTGCCCAAGTTTGTCTACTATCTCCTCTTTCCTCCAGCATTTTGCAGTCTTGGTTGGAGTCCAGTGTTGTTGGAGTGGTGCTGGTGGTGGTGAGGTGGGGGTGACCGGAGTGATTCTGTGATGAGCTTGTCCAGGTAAAAGGGTAATTGCTTCAAAGGGGATCAGACCGCCGAGAGCGAGGCTGTGACCAGCAAGAGGGAGGGCTCGACTCCTCCATGAGAGCACTTAACACCGCCTCCCTATCCATCTATCCATCCTCCACACCCCTCCCCACTCTCACCTAGCTTGTAGCTCCTGCATGCCCAATGCCATCGCCATCCCTGCCTCTTCCTTTTTTTTTCTCCAAGTCTTGCTCTGCCCTCCTCCTTCCTCCCCTCCTTCAAAGCACCACTCGGCAGCCTCTTCAGAAATTACAATCGCTCAGGGTTTAGGCAATTTGACCAAATGCAGGGCCTGCATGTAAGGATTGGGAAGGGGAGGAGGGGGCGGTTAGGACTGCAGGGCGAGCCTTGGGGGGGATTGGAATGAAATTACCAATTCAATGGCTGAAGCACCGCACGTCAGTGGCAAACCGTGGACATAAAATGAGGATTATCCGATTTTAGGAGGGGGCGAAAAGTGCCACAAAGAGTCTCAAGTCCACAAGCGCGAACGCCCCCAAGTTTGCTTTGACAATTGTCTAAACCAAAATATGTTTTTTTTGCCAATACGAGTCATTGTTTTGGCAAAAAACACAGAGATTTGCGAGAATAATGCTCTTTTTAGCATCTTATTCACCTTTGAATCACAGAGTTTATCACTGTTGTTGTATTGTTATGGAGAAGTGAGTAGGCAGAGAAAAAAATGTGTTTTTCTGGCTGATGACATTTGCTCATTTCAGGAAGAAATACAACACAAAGACAGTGATGATCTCATACACTGGCTCCAAACATTACCAAAGGGTTTTCCTCAATTTGAAAATCTTGGAAATAACAGGCAAGGGTAAAATGAAATTTAAGATAAATGCCGATTTTACTTTGTTAAAAAACACTGGATCCAATTCCATGCAAAGAGATGTAATATACAGAATCACAGGTCATAAATGGCTCGAGGAAAACTCCTCCCTGAGCCATTTGAAACAGTGGAGAAGGTATTCAGCGAGCACTGCCTGCTCTAAGGAAAATACCTGATTTCCCACTCCATCATGTGCTGAACGGTAGGCTTTTGGCTGACAGTCCATTTCAGAATTTTCTATCTCACTTTGGTAAAGTATGAGCCCAGAAAGGAAAAATGTTTGAATCACATATGTGCTACACATCTCAGTATACTCCTCTGCTGATTATTGGAGAAAGGATATCACATTTCGCCTCAGATTTAATGTCTTTACATTCTATTTACATTGTCTGCGATTGTAAATCTGCTCCTGCAGACCCAAGAGCTGTCTAAAAGCACCCAGCAAAACCTAAATACATTTTTGTCACTTGTCAAGGTAAAGTATGACAGTCTGATGAGGCCGGCCGTCACACCTTGATGACAAGCCTCACAGTTCGGATGACGTGAAAAACAAGCATAAGCTAATCCTAATGCAAACCAGTGGATTTGATGAATCACAATCATTCTCCGTGCGGTGATGAATGGCGATGATGCTAACTACGACCATTCATCAACCCGCCATCAGTTATCCTAAGGTGGCTTAATGTTTCATCCACTCAGACCTCAGAGGGAGCGGACAGCCATCCCTCATCACAGCCGACTGGGAGAGCTCCACACACATTTCAATCTTGTCTTGTCATCTCCCCCTCAGGCGCAGACACTCTCCCTCAAAATCATCATTTTTATCAGCGCCAGTAAACCTTGGACTCTGGACAGCACTGAAGATGCAGATTTTTATGGACTACAGAAAAATAAAAAAATCAGCCCAGCTGAGCGACCCCGGCCTGTTTGTTTATGTGTGCGTGTTTTGGGTGTATTTTGGTGGAAGCAGCAATGGGGACAGCCAAAATGGGGCTGACGGGGTAGCTGGAATGACAGGAGATCTTTCAGCGTGTTGGTTACAGTAAATTAGCATTCGAGCGGCGCTGCACGTTTAGCACTTTGCGATTGGGTTCAGCAGAGGCCTCGCCCAGACTGTCCCTGGGGGAAACGTCGGCAGCACTACAGCGGCACGATGGGCGGGACCAAGCTGTCAAAATTAGATAATAAAGCACCGCGGTGCTGGCGGATAAATGCGTGTGAGAGGGCATCCATCTTGCAAGCGTGTTGCTGAAGAGGATGCTGCTAAATGACAGCGAGATGTGGTGTGTGTATGTGTGTGTGCATGAAATGACTGTGGGGAACCAATGGGAAACCAACTTTTCTTTGCAGCTCAGCTTAGCCCTCTATAAAATCTCATATAAGGAATTATGATTCAAGTGTTTACATAGGGAGGAGAGAGGACAAGAAAGAAAAAGAGGGAGGAAAAATGTAGAATGGAAGGACCAAAGAGATGGAGAAGAAGAAAAAGAAAAACAAGGGAGGAGCGGCATGAAGAGAGAGAGAAAGAGAGAGAGAGAGAGAGAGAGAGAGAGATGGAGGAGGGAAATTAAATGTCGGCCGGGCACTTAACCTTTCCCTAATAATGTGTGGCCTGCTGAACCAGCAGAGTCCCTGATGTTTTATCAATACTCCTAATTAATGTGCAGCTGCCATATTTTTGACAGTATTTATACAATATGGCTGAGTAATGCAATCAATAATATCCATATTTATATTCTATATCCTTCTCACTTTAAAATGTGCATGCACTTTACCATTTCAGCAGTTGTAGCAAAGTTAAGGATAAAAAGGATGGTGATTTGAAAAGACCAAAACCAGTAATGAATTAATGCTACTGTGGGCTCATTTTTGCTAATTATTGCATGCGTAAACGGACATGGACGGAGCACTCTGTCCATACTTTGCCTTCATTTTGTCCATATTTGTGCATGTTTTCTAAAAGCTTATGAAGACTAACAAAACAGAGCACTACCACCAGAAATCACTTCTACTTGAGTCACTTTTGCTTAAAACTACGGTAACCATATTATTTTACTTTTTCTATGACACTTTATATATTTTTCTGACCAGTTTTTAAAGTAAACAAAAATAAATGGGCCACACTGGGACTGACAGTGACCACAGGGTAGGGCAGTCAGAAACTATTGAGAGGCAGACTAACACATTGTTGGTTTTGGTCTTTTCAATTGTTGACAAAAGGAATAGACTATTGCCTACCCTTTAAATAGGCAATGAGTAGCTGAAATTCTGTTGTATTTCTAAACTTATGACCTCAAAAGTTCTCACTCTCACTTAAGAACACCTTAATTAAGAAAACTTTCTTTTTTTTATCTTCAAAAACGTAGGTTTGAGTCCATTTGTCCAAACATGAGAAAGTACTATACTACTCTTCAAATTTTGCTCTCTGTGTAAATAGAATCTGTCTTTATATTGCTCTGCATGTATCCAGCCCAGAGAGGCACTTTACAAATAGAGATATCTTTCATTTAATCATCTGTCGGTCATTCATTCTCCTGGTGTACAACGTGCATGCCATTGTGAGCTGCACTGCTGCTTCTTGATTAATGGCTTTTTCAGATAGGTGCTGCTAATGGCCCTTTAATTGCTCTGACTTCTTCTCCAAAATAGAAATAGGCAGTTTATATGGCATGTAGTTTTCTACATGAAAATAGTTTTCTATGATGCCTCTCTTCACCAGGTATGCTCTTATGTTGAAGAGTTGATAACTTGTGAAGAGTCTTGTCAGGGACAAAGTACTGAATGCATTCTTCCTAATGATTGTGGTCAAGCTGATGAAGAGATTAGTGTCTTGTAGTTTTTTGTGTCAAGGTAAGGTATGTAAGGGTCATAATGTACAGCTTTTAAATCACACAAACTGTACACAGGAGAAGTGCACACATATATACATACATGTGTATACACATACACATATACACATATACACACACACATATATACACACACACACACACACATTTTTGTCAAAAGAAAGTTCACACACTCATATTTCCATTAAGCAAAAAGCAAAACACAGACACACACTGAATTGATTTTGTGAAAGCCCATGCCTCCCACCAGTAGGAATCCTGTATCTGAGCCCATGTTTAGAGGGGAATATGCAGCAGGCCCTTTGTTGTGTTTTTCACTGCAAAGTTTATCTTATCTGGAGGTCCATTGCTGTCATAAAGCAGAGAGCAGAGAGAAGCATTGCAGGGCATGGCGGTCATCTATCACCAGTGCACAGTCTCGAAACTACCACCTCCATTGAAGTAAATGCAACAATATAACCAGCTATTACAAACATTTAATGGTATTAAAAGTGTGGTGTAAGCCACACAGGTGAGCGGGCATCATGCAGTGACCACAAAGGGGCAGGCAAAAATCAAATAAAAATTAAATTATTATTACCACTTAGGGACTGCCCTTTCCATACTCAAGCCACACACCTCCTTCAGCATGGGAGACTTTACCCTTGATTAAGTAAGGGCAGTGATGGAAAAAGCTTGAGCAGTATCTGAGAATTCAAATCCACCAAGGGAAGAGCTTGCAAGCTGCTTCTGTTTGAGGATTAGAAAGTCCAACATTCTAACAAGACCATCAAATCTGGCATGAAGTGGAAGCCTCAAGAAGCAAAGATGGAAACAGAAGCGAGCTGGTAACACTGGGAGACTGTCTGGGCGGTCTGTCGAGAACAACCAGGACTCAGAAACTACACCGGCAAGAGATGGAGTGAGGCCAATGCCAAAGGCAAGTGAGAACTCGTGGTGGAGACAGTTTGAGAGGCAGCAGAAGAAGACCGCCGCATAAAAGCAGTAGGGCTCACCTGCCAGGGACAGTGGATGCAGTGGGACCAGACACTTGAGCAATCTCTGTCCTGACCAGGGTCAATCGAATGATCTGAGGCAAATAAGAAGACCCATTCTGCAAGCAGTGTGGAGCAACTTTTTGCACTTTGAATCACATCTTGACTGGATACCCTTAAGCATGGGTAGATGGAAGATACAGGGGGAGAGACGACACATCGCTTAATGTGTGGACCTGCAGAGGTTCAAAACCAACAACACCAACAACACCAGGCAACACTACCCAAAGCCATCAATTTTCAAAGAGAAGGATGTAAGGCTCCTAGGGCAAGAACTACTGCTAGGAACCTGCCCTTCATTTTGTAATAAGCTTCTGACTGGGAGATGCAGGTAGAAAGAAAGAAACTTGTCTTTCAAGATGAGATGGCAGTGACCTTACTCTTATAAGACATTATCCATCTTTTCAGAAGCACGAAAACCATCTTGATAGCCAAACTCACAGCACCCCGAGAGAACAGGCTAGCCATCTCTACCAATTGAAGAAAGCCAAGTACCAGGATTTAAATGGTAAGGTTCTTGTCAAAGGATGACGTACAATCTTAGTCCTCACTGGAGTCGGCCGTTATGGTTTCCGAACATCAGTGCACATTTTCTAACAAAAGGTAGGCTTGGAACCCAAACCACATAAGAAACCCACAAAGCAGAATGCCATGGCAGCTGACCACTTTAAGATGGTTGTGGTGACAGGAGTCTGCATTTGGCACAATTCTGCGGTTGAGAGCTGATTTAGTCTTCATTGCCCCACTTAGGTGAAGCGTACAGGCTAAGGGGCAAACACTTGAGATCCTAAGATACCTTTTGGAGATGCAAAGGAGTTCTCAATAACATATGCTCTCACCATTGAATCCTGCCAAGAGGATAAACTTGCAACACAATTTCGCAATAACTCCTCCAGTGTCTGCATAGCACATCTGATGTCTACTTCATCTTTAAGAAACGTCAAGTATCAGGGTAAAATATTTCATGTAACACATGCTAATCTTCATGTGTTGCAGCACACAGTAATCCATATACCCTCCTCTTCTGGTAATGATTGCCACATAGAGGGATATTGGGAATCATTTATATTGAAGCCAGTAGGTATCAGGTGTATGCAACTGCTGCAAACAAGCTCCATGAGCTGTCAGACAGAGCTCAATCATTATCTAGACAGAGCTAATTAATACTACTCCATATTCCAAGTTAATGGAGAACATTTTATCTGCCTCCACTAACTATTTTTGGTACATTTATCTGGACAATTTAGTGTTATTAACTTTTCCTGAACCAGAGTGCTTTCTCTTTTCTGTCTCACTTTTGCACTCAATTAAAAAAAAAACTGAAAATGTGTTTGTGTATCAGAATGAAGTCTGTTTGTGTGTACATATGCATGCATGTCCACCTGCGCATGCATGTATATGTCTGTAAATGCAACCGATAAAACCTAAAAGTCCAAGCCTGTTGTACAGCTATCCATTAGTGACCTTAATGATGATATATATGATATATTTAAAAATAGTCAGCTCATAGGAACATGTAAAACCTAATAGGAAAAGAACTGCCTGTTTCTCTAAAAGCTTTAGGGAGTTTTGTCTGAAGGGTTTCTATTGCACTTTTTCAGATCTCTCTCAGCCAAAGCTGTATCATTGTTATACATGGAACATGAATATTAGTGCTCTTCACCCTTTACTCTACTTATACTCCCTTGTTTGTGTCTTTGGCTTGCATGTTTCAGGTTACCCTCCTGTTTAAGGAACCTGCATTTTGTGCATCTTCTTTGTACAAGAACTTCTTTAAACCAGTGTTCTTCTCCATAAACCATTAAAAAACATGTATGTACAATGAATGTTGTCGTTGATATCTGCTGTTATACCTGCTTTTCAGTGTCTTTTGGCTTTGTAATTAGTTTGTGGGTGAACAAAAATGGCGGCCATATGATAAGGACACCATTAATGACTGCCTCTCAAAAAGTTACTATCCTCACATTTGTTTGCAGCATGTGCTCAGTGTTTGCTCACAACCTTTGAAAAATGACCAAATTAAATTCAGTTTAAAGTAACCTTTACAACCACTTTTAGCTGTGAAAGAATTTACTTTTTCCAAACTATATGTTCTACATGTGCTTCATTACAATCAGTTCATTTTTACCCATCAGTCTGCTGTTTACAGGATGAGATCAACGTGCTGGGTGCAAAGGCAGATTCCAAAAGAGACTGGCAGCACTGAGAAAAGACTTTTCCACTCTATTCACCCATTACTTGCATTCAATAGCGATCCACTTCCATGTTTTGGTAAACTTGTTCTTCTCACCTACGCGAACTGAACCTGAGTACGCAACTGTGCTCAAGGCAATCCTTTCAAGTGGCACGGCACACATTGTTCACACTGACAAAAATGAACTGGGGTCAGGTGTCCTCTGATCTGGCCCTCATCCCTGATGTGAAAGCCTTCTAAAATTTTTCCACACGTTACTTCTCAAATAATTTGGTGTTATGATTTTCCACTTAGCATGTCTAGCTATTTTTTTCTATTTTGCATTAACAAGGAGAACAACAATGGACATTCAACTGATCAGAGTGACTGTGAATTTTACAAACACTGGAGTACACAACATGGTTTGTTTAAGTTATACACTGTGAATTTTTGGTGAGACTTTAAGAGAGATCATTTTGGCTAATGTCTGAATAGCAGAGTGAATTTCGCATCAAAAGTGACAGTCCCATATGAATGTTGATAATGTTGAGTTACTGTGAACTGCTTTTATCAGAGAAAGGCGTTTTATAGGTTAATCATCACATTAATTCACAAGATGCTACATAAAAAAGCAAAGCCAAAAAAACAGCCTCCTCATTCATTTCAATGGAGGCCACTCAATGGCACAGCAGGGTTTCTAGCTCAGAAGGCTTCAGCAACAAAATGCAAAATCCAGCACTAACAAAACATGAGCAAGCACACTTTCCAGGTAAACTTCTTTGCCAATGTCATAATAGTACTAAAGCATGATTGACAAGAGGGGGGATAAAATGATGTTGCTGTAATAACTTCACAGAGTCGTAATATTCTTCCTAATAATGTTTTAAGCCACTGTGCACCTTGATGATGAACAGGTCAAAGTAAACTTCCTGGATTGTATTTTATTGTCTCTCTTTTGGTAACACGCCCACACCGATGTGGACGCTTAGTTTGACAACACAATAATAAGTAGACACCATTAATTAAAAATCTAACTGGAAAAATAAATCCACACTGTGTGGGCAGGCACAACTCAACTCACGCAAGTGATTTTAGACATGAATTTCACCATCCAAAAAGTGGTGTATTTCCTTATGCATATAGAAATTTAACATAACATTTTAATGACTATTTTTGACATTAATGCGTGATTTAAAAGGCATATTTGTTCTAATAATATGTTCCAAACTGTCTTGATTGTGTGTATAGAAAAGACTGGAAACCATTAAAAGCAAACTGGTACTTTGTGTGCAACCACAACCCTGTAAAATAAGGGGAGCGGGCAATAAATCCTCTATTTTTTTTTTTGCGGCCACAATGCTGGTGGTCGTTCATTTCTCCATTTCCATCTTTTTTTTTTGTAACAAGGAAGGTTCGGGTGGGCATATCGTTAATAACGGAATAGTGATTCATCATTTAATTATGATTTGACAAATGCTCGCGCCTTCCCCATTCTCGGCATCCTCCTCCCTTTCAATTCTCCGCTCTGCCAAACTGTCACGCACTCCCCCCGTGGGATTAATTCGAGCTGTCTGTCTTTGTGAGGCTGCCGGCGCTCTCGGGGCGGCGGGTGCACGACACTGTCAATGAACAGAGAGCCTGACACTTCCAGGGAGCCGCACACAGACGCACGCTCCCCGCTCCCCTTGTTATTGTTTTCACCTTAACCCTTTCCTGCTTGCTTCCCTGCCTGCCTGCCTGCCTGCCTGCCTGCCTGGGTGTATGTGTGTGCACCTTCCTCCCCTCCCATCTCATCTCTTCTGTCTCCTTCTTCTGCTTTCTCCCCTGGCTTTATTTGCCCCTGTCTTCCTCTCTTTCTGTCTGTCTTCTCTTTCCTGTCTATCGCTCTCCATCCTCCCTCCCACTCACCCAGCCTCTCTCCTTCTCTCTCAACCCTCACAGAGAGAGGGACAGCAGCATCGGGAGGAAATATCACACAAAGGAAATGATGGTGGTTGTAGCTCCAATGGGAAGGCAACGTGAACAGAATGGAAAAAAGTCATATAAATCAATTAAAATATTCATCTGCATGCATATAAAAGTTCACAGAGAGATTATGGGACGTGGTAAGCAGCACAGTATGAGCAGGATGGAAAATAAAAACTCAACTGAGCTATTTTAAACCAGCCTCCTGGTGGCAGGTGATGCTAATGGGTGGCCATTAAAACAAGGCATGTTTGAGTTGAACTGGAGCGCCTGTGTAGCCAAATCCAGCAGGCCTTAGCCCCAGCTGGAGAGATAAGGTTTAATACCAGGCACAGGGCCCAGCCTTATCTCCCCTACTGATAGAGAGAGCACGGAGGAGAGGGGAGGGGAGGGCAGGCGAGGAGAGAAAACAAGAGGGACAAAAACAAGTGTCTTGCAGGGACCCTGGCTGGCTGGCTGGCTGCGTGAGTGCGTCCTCCCGCCGTTGGCATAGAAACTAATCCACGTTCACATTTAGCACCTGACTCTTTTTTTTTTTCTCCTCCACCTCTCTCTCTGTCTCTCTCCACGACCATGGTGCAGTGGGAGTTGGGGGAGGAGAGGGTATCCGTGAGCTTTCTCCCTCTCATAATGAGGCCCGTAGGAGGGAGGGGAAGGGGAAGGGAGAACAGGGAAGGAGGGGAGGGCGAGCCGGCTGGTTGGCTGACACCCTTGGCCTGGAGGATCCAGCTGTGTCTCTCTGTAGGGCGCAAATACGCTCACACAAACCTCACCGCCGTCACTGTTTTGCATCCTCTTGTTACACCACACCTGGAGGAGTGCAGACAGTATTGGAGAAGGTATTGATTGACCAGGCTAAACACACGTAAACGAGCTGCTGGGAATCATGAATTGGTTCTGGCCAATGTTTGATTTTCCCCAGCGGTTTGTAAATCCTGTCATGTCCCACATTCATTAGGAGACACAGCGGACGTTGTTGTCTAAGCACTACACACTTTTACTCTCACTTTGCTTCTCTTAAGCACAAAGACACTGCTTTGGGAGCACCCAAACCATGGTAATAGTTCAGTTAAAGCTTCCACATTGTTCAAAGTAACTTGATTTTTCCAGTAATCTGAGTTTGTTTAATCATATAAATGTCTGGAGGGATATCTGGTTCATCTTATTTGTGCCATAAAGACACCATGAGGAGAAAGGAGCAACTCATTTGTTTAGGTGTTTCTTGCTGATTAATAGTAAAAAGCACCTTGATACAACTTCTTCAACTTCTGGTGTTGGTTGAAACATGAAAGCTGTTTCACCTTTACACTACGCCAACAAGTTATGCCACATATTTTGTTCCAAAAAAAAACTTGGCACCTTGCTCACTTCACATCTTTGTGGCGCAGGCACAGAATCAAGAAACATCCAAAGATACAAGCTTAGATTTAGGCATGCATTTTAAAGATTGATGTTTAATTTAGAGGGTTCATTTATAAAAGTGTTCTTCAGATGTAGCATTCCCCTCCTATAACATTGCCAGACAAATGATGGACACTTAGAAATGTACCAACACGCTACAGAGATACCATGTGGGGAATTGAATTGACTGCAAAACTGTGATTGGTCTGCTTGTGTTTTCTCCAGGAAGTTCCCAAATCCACTGGAGAATGTTTATAGGGAAAAAAAATTGGAGCACATTTTAATAAAGGCTCGGTGAGTGTCTCTTTTTAAGTACCATACATCTAGTGGAGCCATCTCCACTGCAAACGTTCTGCTGACCACAATTACTGTTCGCCATCGCAGAAAAAAATAAAACGACATAAATACAGCAATTACATACATAAATGGTCTATTATTTAAACCAAGACTGTGTAGGAATCTACAGCATCACTATTGTTAACTTCTCAAACCAAGGAAAAACGCAGCGTGATCAACAATTTCAGCTCAAGATGGATTCCAATCATATCTCAAAAAGTGCACTTAGTTAAGAGCAGATCTTTGTCAGGCAGATAGAACATAATCATGAGGGTGAATGTATTTTTAATAACTAAAACACCAAAACAACATTAACTGTATTCATTTTGTTTGTGGACTACAGCACAACAAAGTAGGAAATAACAATAATCAAAATTAAAACAAAAAAAGCCTCCTTACTCACTTATTGTAGCAGCATGGATATCAAGGAAAAATAACCGAATTAGAAGAAAAAAATCTGCAAGTGTACAAAATCAGACAGACAAAACACCCCACTTCTGAAGGCTAGTGGTTGTGGATTGACACCATGATTTGGAGCTTGAACTGCACCTGGTGAAACTGTAACTCCCAGCTCCCTTACAGTCATGATAGCTGTGACAAAAACAAAAAACAGAGACTAATTCATATAAACATGTCTAATTTAAGTAGCTCATGATATAATGGGTGTGAATTAATCTGCACATGCTCCACTTTAAAATGAGGCCAAACTTTTCTATGAATGTCAGTTTTTTAGCCTTTACAAAGGCCAAAATGTGGCCTGCAACAAATTGTAAGGCTTTCATTTTTAGCCAAGACATTTTCTAGAAAACTTGAAGCCCCTACCGGCCAACTGAGAGGGGTGAAGAATGAGCAGTCAATGACGGTATAAAATCGTCAATACAACAGATTTGTTTGAACATGAAATATTAGGCTGATTGATCTAGCAGTTTGTAAGATTAGCTGCGAGCAAACAGTTATAAACACACACACACACACACACACACATACACACACACAACATAAGGCATTATTAAGATACGCCTTGCTTAAGCCTGGCCGAGAAAATAAACAACATAAAACCCATTTTATTTTGAGTCCTGAGAATTTTCTAATTAATCTGAGGGCATGCGTTTTATTTAGTAAAGAAAGCAGACAAAATTTGTGGTTGCTCTTACCAGTGTACCAGTCTTTGCACTGCTGGGATGCACCAAAGACAATTTTTTTTAGTTCAACACGTGGCTTTAATTGGGTTGTTGGGTTATTGAATTTCTAGAAAATTATGAAATACATTGAACGCACTGATATTTCTGACTCAACTGACCGAAAATGCCAACTGAATAAAAATGGTTTGGAACTGAAGTTTTTAACTCAATAAATGTAATTGAACCAGCATTTAACTGACAGTGTTTTGATCATCCGTCACAAGACATCTTTTCACGTTGACTCGTCAACTTACAATATGGCGCAAAGATGCCTATTTGACAGCAAAAGAATGTGATGCTCACATAAACACAGACCAAATTCATTCTGTGCATATATGACCGCAAACACACACTCATAAACACACCACCACAGCCTGATGGGCTTAGCAAGGTGTTTATTTTTTTCCCCTTGACGTGGGTTGCACTCTCACGTCACTCCGTTTATTTTCCCCCAGTGGTGCAGCTCCCCCCTCTCAGTCTCTCCCCGTGACATCAGTCAATGAGCTGGAAGAAGGAAGAGACGAGAGGAGGCTGCCGGAGCGCCATCTCGCTTCTACCCCCTACTCCACCCCACCTCTCTTTCATTTGTATGTGTGTGCGTGCGCTGGTACACTCACACAATAGTCTCTCAAGGCTTTTGGAGGATGCCATATGAGAAGAGTGTGAGGTGCTTTCCCGTGGCTGTCCTTCAGCTTCCCCACTTACCTCTCAGAAGAGCTCTCTGCCTCTGCGCTGCCCATGTCACAGTCATTGTCCCTAATTAGGGATTCAGGACCCAAGCCCATTCAATTAATGTGCAGCCACAATGCACCACAGATTCACCTCACTCTTCACCCTTTCACCCCCTCCCCTGTAGCCCTAAAAAGCCCTTTCCAACCCCTTTCTGCAGCAGCAGCAGTTTAGAGGGGCTGAGGTAAAAAGGACATTAGTGTTGAGAGTACAGTAATGATTTTCGGTAAATTCGAAGGACCAAACTACAGCTAGTTTGGCAAAAAGCTGCAGTTACAAAATATTAAATCTAGAAAAAAAAATTTAAAAATGTATCACAAAAAATAATAATCATGTCATCACTGACAGCAAAATGGCTACACGATTATAATAAAATCATTACCAAATGTGCTTCTCCACCTGAACTGCAGGAGAATAATGACTTTTTTGCATTTCTCACAGTGATTATGACTTAATGAAGAGGTTTCATGTATGCAGTCATACCATATTTGCATAAGGGCAACTGAAGCCATGACACGCAGGTAGCCCAAAAGCTTAAAGACAAATGAGCTTGTATCCATTATGTCACCAGTTTAAGTACCTGGACTGATTGGGAAAACCTGGGCAGGGCAATAGCAATGAAAAGTGTCTGCAAATACAGTCCCTGCATTTCGCCTTCCAGCAAGACACTTAGCCCCCAGCTGTTCTGATGGAGCAGCTCAGTGGTCGACAGACTGCGGTACTACTTAGCAGCTCGCTGTGCTGTCTCACTTTGGCCAGCTCTTACATTACAAAGACAAATAAACCCTTCAAAAGGTATAATCAAAGATTTCTTAAAGCCTATTGGGAAGTAAACATCAACACTGATATAATTTAGACAAAAAGGATTTTTAAGGTAGCACAAAGTCCAAAAATATATTTAACTGTGATTTGATCTCGGCCTGTCGGTCTATATATTTTAGGTAAGTAAATTCAAATAAATTGGTGACTCAAATTTTCTCAGTAAATACAATGATGTAGCAGTAACACTTAAACTAGAGCTGGACCAGACTCGGAATTATGCCAGTTCAATCAGATGTTCTCCCCCAATTTAAAGATTTAAAGCTCGAACAGTCTGACAGCAGTATTTACATGATGACACAAATGACGGTTCGGAAGTGCAACAACATTTTTTGCAGAGACTGGATTTCAAATAAAAGCCAGAAACTGTCGTATTTAGTTGCTGTGAGCTGTAAATTTACCACTTCGCAGCAGAAGAGAGAAGATAATGTTATACCTCTTCTCTCCTCCTCTGTGCTGCTGCCTACGTGTCCACAACATCCTGTGCCAAAGTGTAGTGTGAAAGTCAAGAGCACTCACTCTGGAGCAAAATCTGGGGACCAAAATGTTCCCAGAAGTACACTGCACAACACAAACACTTGCCAAAAATAAAAAATAAAAACTACTTGAAGCGATCTCAGTCAACTGAGGGTCTCAAAGAAAGAATTTGGATTTCTGACGCTCAAGCAGCAGCCCTAATTTGAACCCTGAATATAAATAACTTAAAACTCGACACAACACCTTTTGACAGGGAACAAGACTTACAGCCCTATTTTAATTATGCAAGTGCAACAACAAGTGTAATTTAATGCTTTATTAAATCATACAAAAGAGGGCTTTTCTCCCATGACTGACAGTCATGACAGCCAATATGTGGGCTCGCATTCAGTGGAGTTGCTCACAATTGGTCGGACAGGTGTTTTGGCAGTAACTCCCCCATCGCAGATATCGCGACTGCGCAGATGCAGTGAGCACATTAACAACACAATGTAATGTTTTCAACATTAGATTGTATTGCAAAGCATATTTACCACGCACCAAGGAACAATAACACAAACTACCATGAAACTTTTTCTGTTGAAAAGCTCAATGGCTATAGAAAAACAAGTTTGTTTCGATGTCACTCCCTCTTGAATTTAGCAGTTTGCTTACTTACCTCACTTCTGTTTCTCTTCTTTTTCACTCAAAATGTAGCCTACTGAATTGGCTGAAAAAATGCAGACTAGCAGCGACGAGGGCCAACGGTGCAGGACACATTGCAGCGACTGGGGGCAACAGACGCTCACCGACAGCCCGACATTGTCAGACTGTCGACTTGGTGTGTCCTTAAGGGCCTTAAGGTAGTTCTTATTATGCTGATGTATGTGGTTTTCATTAGTTGTTGATGCTATTAAAAGGGGTATTGGCATAATCACTGACAGCAGTGTTTGCCAAACGAGTTCTCATGATCAATGGCATTGTTCTTGATTGGTCGGAAAGGTGTATGGGCAGGAACTTGACACCACAGGGTTACTTTTTGTACATTGGGAGGAGGTAGAGACGAGTTGTTCATTATATACAATCATTGCTCACCATCTTCATTTAGCATGTAAGCAGGCCAAAATATTCTAGTTATAACCACAACGTGCAATTGAAGCTAATGGGAATGCCATTTGTTTGAAGTTATTTATTATCTAGTCATAAACCTGTAGGAGTTCATTTAACTGAATAAAATGCATGCTTAGCAGAAAGTAAAAGTCTGAGCAACTATTCAATGGATCATGGCAATCCATCTAATAATTGCTTGTTCTTAATAGTTAATAGTTGTTGAAACAAACTTTTACTCAAAACAACAAATGTGAAAGGAAAAGTGAGGGGATCAAAGAAGTCAGAAGGCTTAAGCCTCCAGAGAACACAAATGATGAGACAAATAAATGGCAATCCACCAAAACGTTATTGAGATATTTACCAAAGTGGTGGACCAACAGAAAAACATTGCTATCCCAAGAGTTATGCCGCTGCTTTAGGCAAAATTAAAAAGGAGAATTCTCAGGAGGCAAAAGAGAGGAGGGATGAACAGAGACTCAATAGGTGCCAAGCAGTTGGAATTAGGAGCAAAATTACAATGTGGGAAGGTGGAATTACAACATTTATTAGATTAAGAAGTGTGTAAATAATAAGTGTAATAATGTAAAGTGTAAAAGTGTTTGTAGTGAAAATTATGGATCATACTAGTTAACACATCAACTATAACTGATTTGAAATGATATAAACAGAAATGACAGACAGGCCTGATGAGTTTCCAGTTTTACGTCTATCCAAACGTAAACACTGTACGTGCACACTAAAATCTTTGGTCACAGCCTCGCAGAGTCCGTGAAGACACCTCCAACTGCATGATACTTATCTTTCTTCTGTGTCAAATGATTCAATTACTTACACTCACCCAGACAGGAAATTAGGGATTTTATGTATGAAGTATTTTGCAGGGGTAAGAGGCGTGAACAGGCTTCCTAATGAAGCGAGCCAGCCTCAGTTTATAATGAAGATATCTGAGGAACGGGAGAATCATTGCCTGACCTGTAGACCTTCAAAAGACATTTACAAACACACACACACACACACACACAGACACACACAGACACACACAGACACAAATGATCTTGCAAAAGGTATAAGCTCAGATCTGGACAAGTACAGAAATTAATTTATTTTTTCAGTGTAAAATACATATTTATATATATGAAAAACCACCCTCTTTTGTTAGTGCTCACAATTGGTTGGACAAAACAGTATAAATTTTGGGTCATGCCCCCACCCCATATTTAGTCCTTGAATAATCAGATAAGAAATATTTTTGCTTTATTTAAGAACAATAGTAAATATACAAAAGAGAAAATAAGACAAGTCTCCTAAATGAATAACGAATTAGTGTCCTTTTTAAAAATGTCCACATTTTTATTGCTAAAATTGCTTTAAAAAATTTAGGCCCCAATTGCTATGAACACAACCTAATAGTCGGGGGTCTGGGTATTTCTTGCTTTGCCTTACTTCAGATGTGTGTCTGTCTATCATGATAACATGAGCAAAGCTCAGGCTTTCACAAATTGACTGCAGCATTTTATTTTTTGTTACGTCTCTAAGGTTAGCTTAGTTTTGCTCAAGGAAATGAACACAGAAAATAAAATGCCGCAGTCAATTTGTGATAGTCTGACCAGCCACCATATTGATTTACCTTCCTAAAAGGGAAACTGCGCTGATTTTCAAACAGCTCTGTTTCATTGCAGTGTGGGCAGTTTGTGCAGATCAACATTGTTTGGCTTCCCAGTTCACACAGTGTTGCACAAAGATCCCTGCTCATAGATGATTGGAAAACTCCAGGCACTGGCAGCCCCGAGGGAGGCAAAGTTTATGTTAGTTTTAATGTTACCTTCTGTCAGGTCTGCTTTGTGGACTGGATGCTTTCTAATTGAGATGATGAAGCATTAACATTGGGTTATTGTGGTAAGCCTGTTTGGCTTTACAATAGACGCACAATTTTCATTTTGTTTCAGCTTGAAATGATCCCAAACTTTAGACACTTTGTCATTTTCCCTGGCCTGCCTCCCCTCTTCACACTTTGCTATTTGCTCTCGTCTGTCATTTTGCGATGCCTGCTATCAAATCACGTCTTATATTTTGAGCACAGACGTACGAATTTCAGGAGTCGTCTTTATGTCACACCTCAGTCCAAAGCGTAAGTGCATTCTGCTACAGTAATAATAATCTGTGCAAAACACAAGGCATAGTTATATGGATTATTTAAAACTTCAGAGCAGATCATTTGCATCAACGATTTTCAGTAGACAAGTTTCTTCAGGAATCGTTTCAGCCCTAATTAAGACTGATAAAACATAATCGATTTAAAAGGGTAAATGCTAGTAATCAGGGGGTCTCATGTTTGGCTCTGGATGCATCTGTGGTTTCTTCAAGTATACACACATTTAGACAGCCGCCCAAACTACACAACGTGATCGTCCACCGCCACTATGCCAACAAATACATGAACAAATAAATACACTCTGTAAGTGTGCATACGTATAAAAAAAGACAGGGGCAGCGTGGTAAAACTCGTCCAGGATGCATGCCATGTAACGGCAAAATCACGGGTTTGTATCCAACTGGAGACCTTTGTTGCATCACATCCCTCTCTCTGCTCATTTCTTGTCTTCCTCTCTACTATATATAGCAAAAAGATGACAAAAAATAACTTGGCAGCTGAGTATTTTCAGTATTGTCTGCATCTTTTAAGATTAAAGGATGAATTTGATATAAAATAAATATTTTATAGCAGTCTAAAAGCTAAAATCAAAATGTTAGGCTATTATGATGTGGACACTTGTGAGATCTGCCTTTCTGATTACTGGAAAAACTGAAAAGCTTCACAATTATCATACAATAAGTCAAGTTGCTTTTACATTTGGCTGCCGAGCTGAAAAAGACCCTTGAAACTGTGTATAAAAAGACAAATGGAAATTGTATGCCTAAATAAAGACAGAAAACACTATAATGAGCTGTGCTCAAAAACAAATGCACAGTGTCAAAACTTTCTACTATTCATTATGTTAGAACCATATGTTGAACTTTGTGTATGCAGCTGTTCACTGTATACAGTGCAAAAACACCTGAAACAAATAGCGGTCCAGCTGATTTTGACACTGAATGCAGCAGAGGGAATATGGCCGAACATACAGTCTAATGCCCACAATCGTTGCAGCTGGTGTCATTATATTCCTCAGCGTTTTTTATTTTTTTTATTTTTCACCACAACTAGTGAAGGGTAATAGCTTCATTCTAAGTGGAAAATGTTTATCCTTCACAAATGTCAAACTGTTGTTGTCACAGTGCCGTCGCTACAACAGCCACGGTGTGTGGCAAGCAATTGCCCAATGGGCATATCACACAAACACACAAATGCACAGGCACGGAAAACAGCCACGCATGCCCACACACATACAAACACACCTGTAAACATATACCGCGTGCCAGTATGTCACAAACTGTCTCCTCCTCTCATCACATCCATATACACATCTCCTCCTCTCTTCTCCCACCCCACCCTCCAATCCGCACGCAGAGCCTCCCCGATGTTGTGGCCTGCCCGTGACAGTAATTGAGGGAAGCTGGCCGGAACAGTGTGAAGATGGGGGAGAAAAAAGGGAAGGATGGGAGGAGAGAGAGATGAGAAGAGGAAGGGAGGGGGAAACCATTCATCTGAGACCCATGGATGTGGAATGGCATATTACAGGTCTAATGTGTAATTAGATAGATAGGGAATAAGGTCAGTGTGCTCTGAGAGGGGGAAATCGCTGTCTGCACAGTGCCATCTAGTGGTGGAGGGTAAATCCTCATCCTCAGGTGGACAGTTGTGGAATGAATGGGGATCAAATTAGGAGTTAACAATGATTTATGACATATGCGTCCTCGTCTGCGAGTGGAATTTCTCATGTGATTGTTTGCTTCTCAAATAGCATGCTGCTGCCACTTGCACCACCAGACAATGTGCCATTTGTTCACAATTGTCATGTGAATGTTACACTGTTGTCCAGCTGATTTAAATCCTAAAACCGAGGAGTTTTTTATGTTAACAAATTAGATACAAGTAAATTGTTTGAATAAGCTAAAAAAAGTACAACAATTATTTTTACAACAGTTTATGAGGCTCACAGAGACACATAAAGACAGACAGGTGGACAGCTTCTTTGTGTCCGTCTGCCTGCGCTCATGCTTGTGTTTACATGTTTGCTATGGTAATGCCGCAGCCCCTAATGAGAGATCCAGGCCTCCCCTCCCTGCTTCCTGACGACAGGTGTTTGGTCCAGACCTCTTGGAGACAGTCTGATCACGTGACAGGAAGCTGCTTAAGCTGCTGGGCAACTTGTAAACACAGAGAAATTACCATCCTGGGGGCAGGGAAATCTTCTCGCCCTGCATTTACGAGCCCCACGTAATACATGTTTGTGCAGCTTTAAGCAGTCTGCCTGCAAAACCACAGATGTGTGTTCATAGAGGTTATCATTTACATTAAGATCATAGTGTGCTGAAACTGTTTTTGGTACACACACAGATATTGTATTAGTGTGTACCATACAGGCATTCTTTTATCATGCATCACATGTGCTTGTGCAAGTCTATGCTTTTCATGCTGCGAAGGTGAAAAAATAAATAAGTAAATAAATAAATAAAAGGCTTTCTAAACAGATTAGATATAAGCTGTAGTTTCAAATACACTTCCACCACACCTGATGAACTCCAGACCGATGTTCTAAAAGAAAAACAATAAAAACTTTGCTAAAACTATGACACAGTTGTTCAGACTAAAAGTGAAAGTGTAATTTATTTAAAGTATGTATAAGTTAGGGAGATACATTGGCAGAAATGGTACACAATATCTATAACTAGTTTATCATCACCTGAAATAAAGAACTGTTGTGTTTTCATGACCTTAATTAGGTGTTTATATCTACATACTGAGTGGGCCTTTTCATGGATGTATAAAGAGAACTGGTTACAGCTGGTTACTGGTTACAAGGACTCCGCCCCCATGCATCCTTATCAAACTTGCTCAATGAACACATGAAGCCAAAAAAGCTCCATTTCCACCATATCATATTACCTGGATCTTCCCAACTGTGTAGCCTGTAGAGCAAGCGCACTAGACTTACTGCGGTCGAGCAGCTTGCTTACAGTTTTGCCCTCCGGTAACTTGAATGTGGATAAAATGATTTAATTGTGCAGCTCATGGACTTTCAAAATATTTTCAGACCTGGAGTCATTTCTCAGGGGTAATGATGCTCAGAAAAAGTATTACTGATTTACAGACGTCTCTTTCGCTATGTAAGTCTGTAAGAAAAAAGTATTTTTGTGTCCACTGGCATCATGTGACGGATGCAGAAGTTGTAATTACACGTTTTGTCATTATGTAAAATTGGCTTCAAAGTCTGGTACTGTTACTGAGGGCTCAGGCCCACAGGGAGTGTGCCAGGCTTTGAGGACAATTTTTGTAGTGGCCAAATAATCGAATGACAACTGCTGCATCCGTCAGATGATCCCCTGCAGCCCCTATGGACTTGCATAGCGAAAGAGATGCCTGTAAATCAGTGGATACATTATTTTGAGGGTCACAACCCCCGAAAAATCACTCCTTTCATTATCAGGATTTAATACTTTCAGTCTGATAACATTTGGAAATTCCAAAAGAGCTGCAGGATTTAATATTTTTACACCCATTCAAGTTAACAGAGCGCTAAATTGGAAGTAGCTGTTCGGCCAGCAGAAGTCTCCAGTGCACCTGTTCTGTGTTCCACACGGTGCTGAAGCAGCGTCGATCATCCAGGTAATTTTACTAGCAACAGTTGAACGATTTTGGGTTAATGCGCCACTGAGAAACTTTCATAGAAATGAATATGTCCATGCTTGGCCTCTTTCGTGGGATACACCATGTTATTTCTACAGTGGCCCAGAACGGACAAACCAAACGCTGGTTCCAGATAGGGCCATTGGCGTTTTCAAGTCGGCCACTGTAGTTCTCCTACACACTTGGCACAGGGGAGATGTTTCAGCTGATTGCAATCTGCAACCTCAGTGCAAGATGCCACTAAATTCAACACACTATACCTTTAAGTTGTTCTAGTTAGTGTTACTTTTAGTGTTATTAGAACTGACAGTATAATTTGTGTGTAGTGCTGATGATTCAAATTTTGACAATTTAATTAACTGATTAACTGTTCAAGTCATCTGTCAAGCAAAAATACCACACATTTCCTCATTCCAGCCTCTTAAAAGGTCTATTGTGACAGGATTTAGTGACATCTAGTGCAACCATCTGAAACTTTTCCTGTGTGCCAAGCATGTAGCAGAAGTACGGTAGCCAACGTGAAAATGGGAATGGGCCTCTCTAGAGCCAGTGTTCGGTTTGTCTATGAAAGTTGTCATTTTTACATAGTTAAATACTGAATAAATTTTGGTTTTGGACTGTTGATTGACAAAATAATCAATCTGAAGACATCACCTCTGGCTCAGGGAAATAATGATAGGCATTTTTTATAGCATTCTTTTTTCTTGATTAAATTGGTAATTGGAAATAAAAAAAATCAATTGACCAAGAGTAAG
The DNA here is from genome assembly GCF_008729295.1 of Plectropomus leopardus. Lineage (NCBI taxonomy): Eukaryota > Metazoa > Chordata > Actinopteri > Perciformes > Serranidae > Plectropomus > Plectropomus leopardus. The sequence continues at coordinate 13,113,649 of NC_056466.1, forward strand.
AAGTCATTAGTTGCAAACCCACTTGTGTATCTACATTGCTTTTATCATTTTTGTTTGATCTATATTTGCTTTGAAGCACTTAATATTCAGTGAAGCTATTTTATTAACACTAAATTGACCCTAAAATTTAATAATGTGTGGCAAAGCGCACAAAGTGCTGTGAGACCTAAAAGAAAGAATACAATTACTGCCAAAATTAATGCCAGACTGCTGGTTACTCTGCTGTCTAAACACTCCCCAAATCAAACTGCTCAGCATATTCACATGTAACTTACAAATGTGAGTGTGCATATGTGTGTTTGTGTGTGTTTGTATGTGTGCGCACGTCCACGCCGGCACAGTCCTCTATCGTTCTATTACATGGGCCAGTGACTGCGCCATCTCTCCAGTTTCACCCCTCTGCTCTCCCAGACGTCTCATATTGCCCGGAGGGATGGTGTTGATGTGGGAGGCAGAGGGGGAGTGAGGGGGGGAGGGCGGGTGACTACACACATTATCTGTCTGAGAGCAGCTCAAACCGCACGGCGGCAGCCTCTATCTGCTCTCTGCTGACTTCAACATCTAACATTTGGTCCCAATAATCCTACATTTCTTTTGTTCGCTGGTCACTGGTAGTTGTTCGTTTTGATGGGCAATAACGGCTTTATTCACTGAGACGAAATGAGTGAAGAGGCAGAGCTGAGATACAAATGTGAAAATTATCTCAGTAGCTTAGTCTGATAAACGTGTTCAATATTTTAGAGATTATATTGCACTATATGGCAAATCTTATGTTCAAAATGCAATTTGTCAATTCTACTTTTCTACGAAATATATTCAGTTGCAGATTATTTAAACATGAAAATGCACTCTTTCTGTTTTTACACATTATTATTAGTCCATAACCACAACTAAGAGCTCCACATTAAATATTATTATAGAACTATAAGTGTATCCACAAAGAAGCTCACGTTTCACCTCAAATCAATCACTTAGTTTAATTTAGAGTCAATTCTGCCCCCTGGTGGTGACAAAAAAATCTACAAAGTCAATAACTGCATTTTACAAAAGGTAATCTAAGGTAAAAAAAAAGTAAAGGTAAAGGTTTATGATAATCGTAAAGATGATTGCCATTTGAAGACTGTAAAGGTGATGAAATACAAATCAAAGTCTTATCAAAAAGCAAATGCCTGTCATTAAACACATGACTTGTCATCATAATGAAACTTATAAGTTACTATCTTCATAGGCAATCACAGGACTTGACACTGGCTATCATGTGATGATATTTCTGTTCAGACTAGTAGGTTTCTCTTTTTGTTCATCGAGCAGGACAAATTATGGCAAATTATGGCAATTATGAGCTTTGGATGAGCCTTGAATGCAACTTGTTGTAAATACACCAGAAGATTAATATTGTAAATCTCATATTGTCTGTATACATATTTCCTGTATGTTCTGGTTGTATGTTAGCAAAGAGACTTTTGCACGTACTATATATTATTATTATTATTATTATTATTATTATTATTATTATTATTATTATTATTATTATTATTATTATTGTTATCATTATTATTATAGACTTTAAATATAAAATTGTCCTACCTGAGCTTTTGACCTAATCTTGGCATGTGGCTCTGTAACAATGTGTGACATGTTGTTCTAAAATATTGATGTTTATTTGTTTGTTTGCGTTTTAATTTCTCCACATTTTAAAATACACAAAATGACAAAAATAATAATCATAATATAGTAAGTGCAGGGGGAGGACAAAAACATGTCGGCTTACTGAAAACCTCCACCCAAAACAAAGGTTAGAATTGCATAAAATTATGAGAAACACAAAAGTTAACACACAGAGATTGAAATGACGACAAAAAAGTGATAGTGTTATTATTCAAATGTTTTATGTTCGAATTTGAGTGAGTGGAAAAAATAACTTCTGGTGTTTTGTCAGCCGTTTTTTTTTTTTAAATCTCGTCCTCACTGCATTTGCATCCAATAAGGTTTTCGGTTGACATGCCCGTCAGGATCAGGCCACACTGTAGCTCCTCTGAATAATCGTCTCAGATACATTCAGTAAACGCCCCCACGCCTCCACAACCAATGGCAGACACACAGGAAGTCAGCACGCAGCAGTTTAAGCAGAACTGGATTATGTGGACATGATTCACAGAATGAAGAAAAATGGAAACCTCAACGTTTACTTCACCATCCATCTCAGTCTGAGAGCTGAGTCTCAATCCTGATGGCAAGATAAACAACAACAGAGACGACTGACCGCACCCTCCTCAGCACACAGCAAACACTTCTGCTGAAGCTCACCTTTTCTCATAGCTGCGTATTATCTCTCTGTGCTCTGTTCTATAAATACTAAAACACACTGGGTGCTCTATTATATCACTAATAAAAAGTGGGAGTGTAAATGCTGCCCGAAAATACAAGTACAACAGAATTCTGAAGCATATATTCCTCCCCAGTCATATACTTGCAGCTCTCATGAATTTTCCTTCTGCGATATGTTGCTCTGATATTAATGACAGAAATTTCAGTCAAGCTGGTGAGAATCAAGGCATTCGGCCACCCACACACCTCTGAGAGCGGACATGACAAGCTTTGGCCGGAACTTAATGAGGGGAAGAGCTGATCTGATGTAACACTGAAAAACCTCATGATAGTTTTACAACCATGAAACTGTGGAGAAAAAAACAACAATCATTCCAACTACTGCAAAACACATCAAAAGATGTTTAATGCAGATAAATGCTAACACTGATCAGGAAAAGCTTGTTTTTAACTGAATATAGATTTTAAAAAATACGTCAATAAAAAAAAAATAAACAAAAGATTTTTTTAGGGTCCTTTCTGACTGCTAAAAACATCCTCTCGTGCATTATAAAAGTATGTGGTTTAAACAACCATGGCCAAGCGTCAGGGAGAGAGTAAAACACTGAATTTGTCAGAAAAGATACCTTTTAAGTATGTCTGATTGTTATATATATATGTGTGTGTGTGTGTGTGTGTGTGTGTGTGTGTGTGTGTGTGTGTGTGTGTGTATGTATACAATGAAGACAGAGAATCTTATACAAATTTCCTAAGACTCTCAGGAAAACTACACAAAAATCTCTGAAAATATTTTATTTTTTTTCCTTCTAACAATAATCTGAAATTGATGTTTATATGTTTGCATGGTCTGGCTCCTTCTCTGTCCGATGAATTTGTCATAAGAAAACAGGATTCTAGTCGAGTTAACACACAGGCCTCAGTAAACGGAAACTGTCACATTCCAATGTGCAAAACCTCATTTGGACAATCAGCCTTTTCTGTTACTGGAGCAAAACTTTGGAATAGTCTAACCACTGAGCTAAAAATGCAAAACAATTGTATCGCTTTTAACAAAGGTATGAAGTCACTGCTGAAGAAGAAACAACTTACTTACTTAAAACAGTTACAGGATCGTGTATGTTTAGTCTCCTCACACAGCCTTTTTATATATGTATTTTATCTACCACTTATAATTATACTGTACTTGAAATTACCTATATTTTTTATTTTATTCTTCTTTCTCTTTTAATGTGTAATTTCTGAAAGCTTCCCATGGACAGGTGTTGCAAATTAGCATTTTGCTATAAACACTCAAAGCAGTGCATCTGGGACTTGTGCATATTTGAATGTTATGGCCGCAATGTTACTGTTTGTTCATTGTCAAATAACCAAATAATAAATAAATAAAATACTCAAATGATCCTATGTATAATTTATCAGTTGTTATTTTCTGATTTTATTATGCACTGAAATATGTCACTCATTTAGGGGTCATCATTTTCTTCATTAAAAGCAGTGCCTTAATAAAAAAGGTTGGAAACCTATGAGCTCTAAGACAGAGAGTTTGATATCAGTAAATCATTGTAACAAAGTGAAACCAATGTTGACGTGCTGAGTCACCAATGTCGTCGTTTGTTTTTTGTTTTTTTTTGTTTTACAACCCTCTCACAGATAGTGTCCTGCAAAACAACTTGATTGCTTTAAAGGTCTGTATGCCCTGAAACTGACGTATAGCAAGACAAAGACTTGGCAGCTCTGCCACAGCCCTTTAGATTTACCTTTTTTAAAAAATACTGGATGCAAATATATTTTAAAAGGATTAAAAAACAAAGCGCTCTCATTAGATTATAAACATGCCGTAAAGCCACTAGTTTTATTCTGGGTAAGCTTATCTTAAGGTGCTGCCTGTAATCACTGTCATATTAAGGAGGAATGATGTCACCTCCTTGTTAATCATTATCAAACCTTGGAAGTACTTAAATTTGGCCTTTATTACCCAGGCTGCAAGAGTGTGGTTTCATCCTGTCCACATGCTGGAAAAACAAACAGCTGTAAACTGACTATACAAGACGTTTTAGTATCTCCAGACAAAATACAGGAACTAAAATCTGCTCAATATTAGCACGTACCTGAACTCTGACCCTGGGCAAACACAAAAAACTCTTTGTTACAGCAGACTAAGTAGACGGCTGTAAAAAAAAAAAATGCAGTGTTTTGACAGTTAATTCTTTCCCCTTTTACTGTCTCATTTGTTCCATGTGTCTATCTATCTCAGCGAGAGTATAGAGGTGGCCCAGTGGCTCGAGACAGCATGTGGGCGGCGGCCTCTCTGTGACTGGCACAACAAGAAAACGGCAGCGGAAGAGAAGCCAGAGAGCTCCCTCCCTCCACACTCAGCTCTCCAAAATCTGTGGCCTTATATGCCTCTGACACACTCACAAACAGCTTACTGGAGTCCTGTGTGTGTGTGTGTGTGTGTGTGTGTGTGTGAGATGAACTGGGACCAAGAGTGGCACACACATTACACTCGGCATCTACTCCCCACTGTGTCCTGATAAAATCTGAAACTCTGGGATTTACTACGTGTTTGACAAGCAAACATGGGGCTGTCAAGACTATGAATTAATATGTGCATGAAACCATCTATACTTTTTCATATATATGTATATGTATGTATGTATATACATATATATTTAGGACAACAAGACAGAAGCCATTTCAAAAGACACCACTAAAAACGCTTTCATGAATAATAACATGCTTTTTTTCGTTGGATGCGAAGACACATTTTCAGCCGACCATCCAGTGACATTTGGAAGTTATATGTCATCGTCATACGGCAAATTAGCGAAAACATGTTCAACTGAAGATGTTTACAGAAACCACTTCAGTTACCATGAGAGTATGATTCAGCATTTACCAAAGGACAGATAACCTTTCCATCGTGCTTGACATTTGGTGCCTAAATGAACACCTCAATAGCAGCAAAAACACGTATATGAAAATATAACAATAATTGCAGTAACCTCTGGTGGATATTAAACGTGTCACCATCATTTACGCTCAGCATACACTGAATTTTAAAGCTAAATTGACATAAAGTGTGCGAGCACCGCTCTAAATTGTCTTGTGACAAAAATCTAAAGCATGGGATGAATCTCCTATTTAGATTTGAGCAGCCTAAAATAAAATGCAATGCGTCAGAAACACAAAATAGCACACTGCAACTAGATAACCAGATTTATATTTAGAAGTATTTTCACAGAATGACCCAGTCTGGTTAGAGATTGATTTGCCACAGGGCCTTTCAATCTAATACACGCTGTGGTGTGACTATTAAATATAAGGAGATCGCTTCTGCTTGTAAATGACCTTTTACATAAAACTGCGTTTATTATGAGCCCTCTCTGATCCAGTATCGAGTAAAAAATGTCTCACTTCTGCCAAGCAATAAACCACCAAATGAACGCTGGTTTCAAAAAGCAATGCCAAGGTCAAACTAGCCTCTAAACAGTGAGACAAAGTATTCACTGATCTACATGTGCTGAACAGACTAAAACAATGTGATGTCATGCTAATACTTCCGGGATGACAACTGGGTTGCGTTCAGCTCTGGCAAAACGTTTGTCAGAAGAGTTTATTTAAACAGAAACAGCTGTGCATTCAACAACCTGTTGTGTTACGCAGGCGCAATGCCTTTTAATACCACGAGGGTTTAACCCTATTCAGTTCAAAGGGGCTTTATTACCATGACAAAACATATTTTTGCATTGCAAAACCAAGTGTGAAATGTAAACAAAACATGCAAGTACAATAAGTGATGGCAAGGAAACGTAGTGAAATTAAATATTTGAAATATAGCGTATACTTAAATTGATAATGATTTTTGTAGATGGGCCTTTTTTAGAAGGCTAAAAACTAACCAGTTGTGGCAGCTTTTGCTCAGCGCCTTTTCATTTGATGTACTCGATGCGGGGGTTTTCCACATGGAAGTTATTGTTAGCAAGCATAGTGATTAGGCCACTATCTCTCGGATCAGTGGTTCCAAACTGGTGGGTCGCGGTCAAAAAGTGGGCAGCAGGTCAATTCTAAACTGACCACAACTTTCATGACTTTCTGAAGAGATATTTCTGTTTATTTTTTTGCAATACATTTTATTTCATTGGATTCAAAGCCAAGTTGTGATTACATTTTGTGAAACAAAAATGAATATGCGGTAATATGTGCGGACCTTAAACTAATGACTAAGGACAAATCTGGATCCTGTGGCTGAACCAGTTGGGAACCACTGTCTTCGATGAGCTTTAATCCTTCTTCAACTACTGGGCTCTTGAGAATTTCAACACAGCTTTGCAAAAATAAATTGTTGAAGAAAAAATGCAGTAAACAACTCAATTCCTATTCATCATCATATTATTAGCTCTACTGTATTTTGGCAAGATGAAAAAACAAGAAAGAATTTAAGACTAACTCCATTCAGTGAATGAATGAATGGATCAATTATTTGGGTATTAAAAAGTAACCTCAAGTATGAAACAAAGCCCTTCCTCTGCCTGGCTGTTAACCCTCGACTCATGGAAAGTGTTCTGACAGGAGAACTTCAAAGCAAAAATACCAACATAATAACAAAAGCTTTATCAGCAATACAGTATACTGTATTGTGTGTATTTAACCTAAGTCACCGTTTGTGATGTGCCTTTGATGTAACATGCAGTCTGCAAACAGTGGAGGACAAATATGAAGGTCTTATCGGGAGTCAAACTGAACCTGAACAGAGAACTTTATTGAAATGTTGTGCAATTCAGCTTTGGCGTGAAGATCACAAATATGCCGAAAGTCTAAAAACAGTTTGTATTAACTGTTTTCATTCTCTGGGAAGTGTTAAGACACAAATAACACCAGGCAGATGAGATTTTTAAAAAAATAGAAAGGCAAGTGTGTAAGTAGGACAGAGCCTCTACTCATCATCGCAGCATTGTGAAATACCACATATTGTGTAGAAGTGCTTACCGGCAACGAAAGGCTATCAATAGAAGTTCGTCTTAGCATGGCTTATAGAAAGCTGATACCACTCGGTGGGGGCAAAACCAAAGCATGATGGTTATTGGCATACTACACATACATTAGCTCAATTAGTTTACATAAGGCTGCTCCAAAGAAGCTGAAGTATAACATTTCAACATATACTTTACTGTCTGACATAAACTAAAAGATGTGCTTTACCAAAAAAAAAGGCTTTTTTTCTGTGTGCACAGGCCCACTCTTTGATGTGGAAATGACAGAGAAAGAGCAAACAAAACTAGAAAAAACCCTGCATGTCACAGAGGGTTAGATGTGACTTGTTGCTGTAAATTGAGCATTTTAAACTCGTCTAGATTTAATGCAGTGTATTGAATAATACTTGTAACTTTGTAAGTCCATGCAGTGCCAAGTGTTAAATTCATTAACAGTCAGCGTTTAGCAATCGAAAGGGCAGACAATAAAACCATTTAAAGCAAGTAATAAGAGGGGGATTTCAAATGAACAGTCAGCAGGAGGTGATTTCATTCGCCGGGAGTCAGAGCGTAGGTATTCCCCTTCTCGGCTGTCGAGGACAGAAGTTTGGATTGCGCAGCAGTGTTAGTATGCGAAGCACGGTTCGGAAGAGTGAAGTGTGAATGATAAGATATAAAAACTGAACTACCAAATCGGGTTGAAAGTTTAATTCATTCATTCTAAGAGGCCATCAAAGCACTGACTTAACTGAGGTTTTGAACTCAGAGGAGGCTCTGTGAACATCATAAAGCTCTGACAGATTACAATGATGCCCACATCACTATTGACCACTTTTCTCCAAACTGTGCTGCTAAATTTAGCGATGAAGAGTGGGACTTTCTTCCTAGAACATTTTTTCTGACCAAAAGAACGTTCCAAATGCACTGATGTCATAAAGTCAAGCCCTTCAAGGAAAAACCGCCCAGTAGGACATGTTTGATGATGGCCTTGGTTGTTATTAAAAGCGAGCTTTAATTGTCCCCTACAAAGTCCCTTTTATTTCACTATGTAAAACTGTGATCCGTTTATTCTTTCATAAACACAACATAAAAGGCATAAGCCGTAACGTCTGTAATCATTCACAGTGCCCTATTTTCTCACACCAAACACACAAACATGCGCAGACGCACACACACATGCACGCTCACCCAGGGGACTTCCAGACCAACACACCTCCACCCACACTGAACCTCTGTCGCTACAGGCTGTGAACCCCGAGACGAACACACATTCCACACAGGTCTGCTCACATTTGCACAGATAAACTGCAAATTAAGCCTACTGGCACGACACACACACCACAACACTCCAATATAGCCGTCTTCAATACGCTTAAACACCAAACGCAGAGCTGAGACTATACCAGACAGTAAGTGTGAGATCAAGTCATCACGCTGGGAAGTGAAGTGATAATCAATAATCATATGCATCATTACATGGCTTTCACACCGCACCCACTTACAGGAGTATTTCCACTTTAAGCTACTTTTTTTCTGCTGCTTTACTACATTTCAGAGGAAAAGAATATGCCTTTTACTTTGCATATGATAAAATAATAACTTGGTATAAATTATTAAGTACCCAGCATATAAACATATGCTGGGATGGGCGATATAGGCTGAAAATTATATTGCAATATTTTCAGGTTATATCCTAAAATTTTAAAATCTCCTCCAAAGCACTTCATTAATTCAAGAGCAAACATTTTTTCTTACCAGATTCCCTCTTTGACATTAAATTATTGTAGTAATGACTAATGGTACTTTGAAAAAATATTAACACAATTCCATTTTTTATCAATAATCATTAGTAATGTAGATGTCGAGACTAAGTGGGTAAAGGGAAGTATTAAAAGTTGAACCGTCTGATAAGTTATATAAATACATCATAATATATAAAATAGATCACTTACTGTAATGCCACTTTTAAATTCGCGAGAAAACACCATTTATTCCATGTTACGATATAATAAAATCCAATATCTACTGTGATATATCGTCTCATATCTTGTATCTCATATAATATCTGCCCAGCCCTAATGTTGAATAGTTAAAATGAGCTCCATTTCGACCAGTTACAACATTACCGTGATGTTTATGCAGTAATGCATCAGTAGGCTAATAGGCCCAATAAAAGGATAACTCTGACAGAGGCCATTCTACTGCATATTGAGAGCTAAATTATAATTTTAATATTTCAAATACTACTTTTTGTACATCTTTCAATGCATAACTTTTATTTTTAGTAGATAAGATACAGAATAAGTTAGAACTTCATTCATCATGAGGTAAACTGCTGTGCAGCATTTGCAGTACAAATTTGGAGGAGCGCAGATACAATGAGTGCGATACAAATACTAAAATAACAACAGAAAAAGTAAATGTATGGCAAATATAAAATATTATATAATAAAATATTGCAAATATAGATAGCAGTAAGTTGTAAAACAAAAAACTAGCTACCAGTAAGGTGCAAATGAGGTGTGATCTAACATACACAAAATATAAAACAACAAACACGGGCTACCATTATGAAATGGAGTAACTACTACTTTTACTTAAGGTTTACTGCTTCCACCACCACTGGTAAAAACTAAATAAAATGGTGAGTTTAATAACTGTTTTCAAAATTAAGTTGTTACTTTTTACTGTAACACCTGCAAAATGTCACTCAAGTTAACATGTGCTGACCATAAAGAGAATTAAAATGAGATGCAAATGAGCTACAGGATACAGAAATGACTACAAAAACAGGCGAAAGATAAAGACACACAAAACATCCAAGAAAAAGACAAAATTACCACAATGCGAGTGTGTCTCGCCCCTCTGTGGGAGAGGCCATGAGGCCTTTTGCATATCTGTGCCCGGGGCCACCCACACTTTTGAATTACGGTTAATTACCTACTTGGGAGACAACTTTAACGTTTAACTTTAAACTATATCTTCAAATTTCCTGTTTTAATTTGTGTGGTTATGAGTCACTCGGAGTGCAGTATGAAATGAAATCAGGAACTGCTCAGCGACTCACGACCGTGCTGAATAATCAACCTCTGAAAGCCATAAAATAATCACACAGCTGATCATAAGACGTGATGTGTGTGGGTGTGTGTGTGTGTTTGTCATGCTCTGAAAGAGACTTGCAAAAGTTGGTCAATTCCTAAGAAACTAAAGGTCAAAGAGCTTGATGTTTGTGTATGAGTGTTTTGGTTCACTTAAAGACAAAAATAAGTCTGACACTTGACAGCAGCAGACATCACAGCACTGCCCACGCTGAGTGCATACAGCTGTATGCAAGCTGGTGCAAGTTTGAATAAATAAGGAGAATATTTGTCTCAAATTAAACCTGAACCATTTTTATACCTTACATTTCAAGACTTAACTTTCTCAGTCTCAAAAGCATGTTAGCTCTTATTCAATCTGATGAGAAACGTGATGTATTTTATTTTAATAACAGAGGCGTAGCTAGCTGCCATTATTCCATCTATGACAAACAATCAGTCTATCCATCCTCACCTGACACAACACACATTTAATTTACTGATCCATTATAGGTCACATTCCTCCTAGCAGAGGCCTGGCACACAGTGTTTGTGTGGTTGTCTCGCCTCCATCATGGTCACATGTGATTACTGGAAATTATTCAAATGAAAATTCCTCGTGCACTGCAGTGGTTAAGCAGGTTAAACAATGGAGAAGCATGACATTAAAGTTTCACTATGACTTGTCAACCGTTGTTGAAGCACTAAATTACTTTTGTTAGTATATTTCTTAACATATATAGCAACAGCTGTTTTACACACAATAGCTGCTGTCTCTTCCATCGTGGGGATAAACAGGAATTCCAGTCTTTTTCTGAAAGACCTCCATTGACATTTGGTCCACTAGTCTGTTAATACAAACCAGCTTCCATAAACAGCACCCTGTTGAAAATCTATTTTAGTCTGCTCAGCAAAAAATTACCTTTTTTTTTTTTGGTTTCAGTATTCTCACAGATAAAACAGTTGCTGTCATATTTTTTTTTCTGTTTTGTATAATTCAAGTATTTAGGAGCAGACACAGTCTGGATTACCAATCCAGTGGTTACTAACCTGGGGGTCATGACCCCCAGGTTAGTAAACCAAAGCTAAACAGGGGGTCATTATGCCTTCTTGATTCTAAGGGGTGTATAAAACCTATTATTATTATTATTATTATTATTATTATTATTATTATCATTATTATTATTATCATCATCATTGGTGTTGTTTTTGTTCTTATTATTATTGTTATTATTATTATATACAGCAGGCCTATATCTCAGCATTTCATTCATTTTTGTGAAGAAAACTAAATCAAATGGTTTTTTTTTAGTTTAGATTGTTATTTTAGATACAAACCTCACTGAAAAAAAGGGCAAAGAGAAGAGCTGAGCACAAGCTATAATCACTGAGCCTTCACCAACTGCTGAACAGCCTCATCTTACATTAAAAAAAGTACACAGTTAAAACAACCAAAGAGCTAACAGAATAATGACCAAGTGCCGGGGAATAAAAATAAGAATTTTGTCAAGAAAAGAAGCCTAAGTATGTATGGCAGTTACAAAATTAAGGAAAAAACCTAATACAGTGTATGATATAAAAGCTCCTTAAAAGTAAAACGAAAACTCATCTCTGATGCAATGCTCACAGTAAATAATCTGATCAAATGTCTTCCAAATCACTCATCTGACACAAACTTCCTGCAGTTGTTGCATTTACTATTTTGGTTAATTATACAGTTTATCAGTTGTTCTGTACTTGTATTGTTATGCATTGATTATAATGTGTTATATGTGACTTAGTCAGAGGTCATCAGTTTACCCAATGATAAGAACCACTGCACCAATGAGCCAATCCATAGCTGCCCCAAAGTCCAAGAACTCCAGGCTCCACAAAAGCAACAAGTTGTTATATGTGTCAACTCACATCACTCAATTTTCAAATGAAAATGTGTTTGTGAATATGCACCAATAAAAAACACACAACTGACATGATCAACTCCTAAAAAATGGTGCACTGCTTAATGACACATCCCTGCACACAGCAGTGGTGTTGGTTGAATAAGACACTTGTGCAGGCCTCAAACTTCCCTTCATCCTGCAATGTCAAATCTACTGACACCAAAAAACAACAAAAAGAGGTATGTCTTCTATTTATCGACATCAATATCAGTAGGCAAACAGGCTCTAACATGCATTTTGCAGATGTTTACTGTGATAAGGTCTCAAGAGTAAGAAAGTGTTTTGTTTTGATGTTCAGACCACAACAACAAAGCCAAAAGAAAACCAACCTGAGCTAAGCAAACACTTGCATTTTTCTTTCCTCAGAAAAGCGGATTAATGTGCTGCTCTAAATGCAAAGCCAACAAATATTGCAACAATTCAAAAGTCATTCAGAAGCCATGGCGGGCACTAAAGTAGCGTTGTATCTTACCTTGGGTGGCTTGTGTGGGAGATGCTGCAAACCACATGGCGCAGGTGGAGTGTCTTTAAGGTAAACATGGAGATGATTTCATCGTTTTCCAGTAAAGTGAAGTTGTTCAGTGAGCTTCAGTCATGACCGGAAACGCGTTTTAATCCTGTCTGTTGGAGAAAACAGTCCCTCCACAAACACGATGCCACTGGGAGTTTGGCCATGACCCTTGCGGACCGACTTAATACCAGCAAAATTCAATTGCGAGCAATTATAAATACATCCGTGGTAATAGAGAAGATGCATTTTCACGGTTTTAAACACAACACACAGTCTGACACTGTTAAGCTAGCGTTAGCCGCTAAACCGAGTTTGCGAGCTGTTGCAGTGCGTCATGGTGGCAGTTCCTCTGCGTTTAGCTAGCTGACAAATTAGCCAAACACTCACTTGTTCCGTGCACTTCTTCCGGTGTCGTGTTTGATGTAGGACTCTTAAAATATCTCGTGTAAATTACATTCAATGTCGGAAAATGTCCTGAGCTTTTAGGCGCTTAGCAACAGCGAGTCTGCGCAAACTTTTGACACGCGACCGTTAAAACGTAATCCCGCCCACACTGGTATTCCAGACTTTTGATTGGCCAGAATAAGCCTACTAGTGACGTCATCAGGAAAGAAATTCACAGTTTAAAACTGTACTATTTATTTATTTAGGCCTATTTGTTTGTTTGTTTGTTCGTTTTTATTAGGGTTTTTTTCTTATTGTATAGTTTCATTATGTCACTTCTCTTTTGACAATTTGTACTTTCTGACTAATGTCTGACTTTGAAGTATTCTCCTTTCTTTTTTAACTCTATTTTATTAAGGTTTTTCAATTATAACAAATATTACATATAAATAAAACATCAAACATGTGTCGTTGTTTCTTAAGTAGTAATGATGTGTAGACGATGAAGGAACCGCCGCTTGGTTGCATAAGAATTAATTTATTACAACAAAGTTCAGCATCCACCAGGCACCATGGTCTGCCTGGGAGAGGATTCAGTACCAATGCGAATCTCTGTCTTACAGCTCATGCATGTCTCTTATGTAGGTACAAGCACCTACACATTTATCAGTAAACATTCCTCACCTACTGTGATCAATCACAAAAAAAACCCCAAGGGGCCATAGTCCATGTCATGTAAGCCTAGTATCAATATTCTACTCATCTGACTCCGAGACGTAATCATCCCTAGACCTCTGACGTCAAGATGAGACCCATACAAACAAAGCATAATACACCTCATATGGTAAACAATAATATGAAAAGGCAAATAAATAAAAATAAAGCAAAACAAAAACAGGCAAAAGAACAATTAAAACATGTGAAAAACAGATGTTACAATAATTACAATATACACGGTATACTGTCTTTTCAATAAAGTTTAACTGAGGAATAAATAAATAAATAAATGAATAAAACTGTTCTTATTAGGATGACTTCTAGCTGACATAGTAGATTGTCTGCCCCAAAAAAGTGTGTCCTTACTGAGGCTTGGATTTTGTTTGACATTTTATTTAAAATGACAAAATGACCCACCAAAGCATAGTTTTGCTTTGCTAAGAATGTGGCGTTATTTGTTGGGAAGTGTTTGTTTCCGTCATCTCACAGCACGACCGGGGAGGAGGAGCACGAGCAACCACATGTGCTCCCTATGCTGTCAAAAGCGGTTGCAGGGACGCATGCGCAGTATCGCGCCACTGCAGAAACAGACTCAATGACGTCACCCATTCAAAACAAGCAGGCAACAAGTCCAGACACACACCGACTGATCGCTGCTGGACAAGCGATGCACGACACACTCATCCGACCCACACAACCTGAGGACAGGACACACTGACAACATCCACGCATCAACACCGAGCTGTGATTATTGGACGCGCGCGCTCCGGCGTGTTTTGTAGCCGTCCTTGTTCCTCAAATCATCGGACTACCTGTCAGAGCGACAAAGTGACAAATTCACGGACGCTATCGCTGCAGATTTCTGGACCTGACGATGACCCTGGAGGATGATCTGACAACAGCGGCGGCGACGGGAAACGCGGCAGATGTGGAGTCCCTCCTGCGGGCAGGAGCTGAAGTTAACGGGGTCAACTGTTTTGGACGGACCGCTCTGCAGGTCAGTGTCACCAGATGAGCTTTATCGGCCCATAAAAGCGTCATTTTTGCAGCGAAACACCGCAAGCCTCTTAAAATGACGACCACTAATGCAAATAGAGGACACATTCCCGATCAGACAATTTCTAAAAATTTTTATTTATTTTTTGAAAAAGCAACGCACCTCAAAATAACGCACCGTCGCGTCTGTGTGGTGATCAAACTTAGACTCACTTTTATCGAGGACAAGGATTACATTTTACCTCCTGAATCAATTTCTCTCCAAGATAAATAAACTAGTAGAGTGTAGGAGCCTTTAGACGGATGCACGAATTATGCAACGGAGTAAATGTTACTTTGTAGGCCATTATTCATGTTTGCACTGCGTGTTTTGAACAGGCGAGAGTCCTTACATTTTGACAAGCACATAAAAGGCGTTGTGTTTTTGTTTAAAGTAGGTTAAATACATTCTTATCATAATAACGCTTCTTCATAAATCTTCACTTCCCAGAAAAATAACAGTTATCGATTTGGAAAGGCCCTTTCTAAAGTAGGCTATTAAAGCAACAAATGAGCTGATTTAACACCAAACACCTGCCCTACTGCTCACCTTCTTGAAAATCACAAACAGTGGTCTCTGTGTTATATTACTTTATGATAAAGATGCCTCTCAATATGCAGACGAAGTGGCTTTGAATCATAACTTGCAATCATCGAGATTGCACTATATTATTGTGAGCAAAAACTCAACTCTCTTTTTTTCTCTCAAGTCACTTTATTTCTCTTCAAAGTGAAAGAACGAAACTAAAGGAGCTTCATAAAGGCTGAGGTCAATACAGACGGATTTTGTCGAGGTTATATTACCTTGCTTTGGTGTTAAATGTGCTTACAGTGGCTCAGTTTTCTCCTTTATCTACGTAAAAATATTACTTCAGATGAATTAAATTGCAGTCCATGTGGGAAAATAGGATACTCTGCCTGATAGTCTATTTTTGGAGAGTCACTTAACAAAGCTCTCAATGTCCGTGTTATATAATTTTCAAAATATAGCCCATTTTCAAATTTGAAATATGTGTGTGTAAAAAATGTCTAGTTATTTGGTCAGTGGGGTTATATTAAATTGCTGGTCAAACTCCACACTCCGGTCCTTGCTCCTCAAGTGAAGATAAATGATTTTTTTTATGTTTTTACAAGCGTAATTAAATCAAATTAGCCTCTGACTCACGGTTATATTCTTATGAAGGTGATGATGATGGGGAGCACGTCGGTGGCTCAGATGTTACTGAAGCACGGAGCGGATCCCAACGTGGCGGACGGAAGCACCGGGAGCACCCCGCTGCATGACGCGGCCAGGACGGGCTTTTTGGACACTGTGCGGCTGCTGGTGCAACATCTGGCTGACCCGCAGGCCAGAGACAATAATAACTATCGGCCTGTTGATTTGGCCATACAGAACAGTCATACAGATGTGGCTGATTTTCTGCAGTCTCTGTAAAACCCTCACTGATGTGTGTTTTGAGTTGGGACTCACGGGGCTTAGAGAGACGGGGCCTGAGGAGGCCTCCAACCCGAACTTACATGGACTGTTTTGCTGTAAAACATTTTTTATTTATTTGTAAGATTTTTTTGCTGAATAGGTTTTTTTTTATTTTTAACGAAATCGGGGTATTCGCGTTGGGTCGCTGTTGTGACAAAATACCATGAGATCTAAAGCCTGGGGAATATTCAGTTCACAGGAACCTTAAAAACAATTTGTTGCAGATTTATCTTCTGTTGTAGGCTATAAAAGAAATATTCCAATAAGCATATAAGGAATAATGTCGTGTACAGTTTTACTTTAACCCTTTGAAGCCAAGAAAACTAATTTGATTTCTTTCAAAAACATAGGGGAAAGGCAATAAGCAACGAAAAACGACCCCCAAATTAGCAAGAAATAGTAAAAAATGTAATGTAATGTAAATATTTTTAGATATGTAATTATGATCATTATAAATATTTTTTCCTTTAGCTTTTTCTTTTTTTCCTAGACATTTTTCCTTAGCTTTTTAAGAAAACAGCAACAACAAAAAAATCTCACTCCTTGCATTTTGTGGAGCATTTCCTAAGATGCTCATTGCCTTTTGTCTCATGTTTTGGAAGACAACGCACCAATTTGCTCAGTGTCGAAAGGGGTAAAATAGGATCTCTTTTTTTTGCCACAAACCGCGCGAGATCACCGTCTTTCACATATTTTTTCCATGTCAAATATTTAACCAAATAACAGAAAAGCCATTTAGAAATGTTTTGCACATTGAACATTAGTGTCTAACTGATGCACTCTTCTGTAAGCATTATCTTTCCTGTTTGTACAAATGAGCCCGCATTTTATGCACTTTAATAAAAAAACATTTTAAGTGTTTTTAGGTAGACCTATCAACCATATTAAAAGCAGTTATTATGTTTCACATTTTGTCTCAAGATGGATTACTATACCGGATAATAATAATAAAAAAAACTAAGCCATGATTATTTGACTTAGCTTTGGATTTCAGTTGGGAAGTTTACACTACTTGAGAAACTACTTAAGCCAAACATGCAATTTAACACCCCAGGGCGATATTTACACGTTAGTTCGCTTACTTCTCCGTGGATGTGCTTTTGCTTAACAGGTTTTTAAGAGTATAGACTCAGTCAAATCAGACAGAGCTGATGTTTATCCTGACACTGCAGGGTAAATACTCATCGTGTTATTAGCTCTGGCCGAAGGTGAGTTTAAAGTAAAACACACCAAGAGGAACAATGATGTTGTAATCTTTTATCCGTTTATGATAACTGAAAAGTTTCGTTTTTTATCATCACACGGGAAGAAAACATGCTTGTGCACATTTTTAATATTATAATTCGACATAAATTGGTCGCCTTAAAAGACCACTAAAGTAGTACTATTATTTAGAATAAATATGTGTAAAAAGTATTTAATTTATAAAACGGACATCAGGTTAGCTGCACACTGATGTGTCGCCATTAATACCGTGTAATGCATTTTTTTTTACTTGCAGTGCAAAGTAATAGAAAATATTATGAATGCATAAATATGACTTTAAAAGTAGGTTACAGGCTATATTTTGGCGAGTTGAACAGCCCAATTTCAGCCTGGCGGTTTTTAAGTCATTATGCAACTACAGTGAGGTCAGACAACACCCAGAAAAGTCCCCCAAACCAGGAGGGCATAAAAATAAAATTAAAAAAAAAAAAGAAGTTTTTAGCTGGATGATAAATTCAGGTCAGACAGGTTTTTTTTTTTTTAATTATTCAGTTAGATCATTAGAAAACTCTCAGTTCAGGGGGACATACACATTATATAACATTTTTTTGCCTTTTATAAAAATTGTTTTATTGCACACTAGCCTTTTTGGCACAGACTCAATAGTATTCTACCCTGTGTTCCATTGCAGAGTATATGAGCATGTCTTTAAAAAACAGATGACAACATACATTTTAATCAGTTCAAGTTGCTTCAAGATTTTAATATTTTACTAACAACTTAAAAACTTCAGTTTTTACAGCATAATTTGCAGCATAATCCATTAATATTGTTGAAGAAAGGCATCGAAGAGGAAATACAGCTATTTCTAGATACTGTGCGGTGTGACGATGTTCAGGTGCAGAAAATGCAAATTAGAAAAGGGAAATGACAAAAATGAGTCGTAACAGAAGGCCCAGCACTCCAACAAAAAATGGCCAGTTTCATTTGATGCTGATGAATCTTACAGTTTATCGAAGATCGTAGGCGTGCAAAAAATCTGTCAGTATCAATAAATTGTTTTTTCAAAAGTACTCCATATACTGTCTGTTAGCTGACTTAATAACTAGAAAACAGTTTACATGTACAGTGCAGATCCTGTTCTATTTAGTCTAAATGGAATGCTGTTGGATTTTCATAAAAACAGTCATGAAGAGCAAATAAAAATGGAAATTTCCATAAAATCTAAAAAATGTGCCCCCAAAAGCAAAGATACAAGCATTCCTAATATTTATTACAAGATAAAATGTTGCTTAAGTGTATCCAGATATTTAAAAGATGTGACTCCAGTACATCAGATTCTACTGTAAAAGTGTTAGTTGTGACTAAGGCTGTCACAAACTATTCATGTGCTAAACTTCCAAAGTTTTTTTTTTTTATTATATTTTGCACTAACAGCAATAAAGTCACACATGGTTTACAGGCAAATATATAAATTGTACATGTTTACAGACCACAAAAAAATATAAATCCACAAAAAATAATATCTAGTATAATCTTTAGAAGACTTAAAATCTTTGTTGATCTTTTGAAATGTTTCGTACCTAAACAAGTGGTGGGACTAACGGAGAAGTGATAATACTGAGGATGGTTCCAGAGAAAAAAGAGTGACCTGTGGTTGAGTGTGGAGGTGGTTTAAATGTGCGCGTGTTTTGAGTTGAGAAATAAAAAACAGTGAAACTCCCGCTGATTACACAGCACATGCATTATTTATGTGAGGCACTTTTCTTATGATTCACTGATGACAAATCCACAGGCAGAGTTGAGTCCATGGTGGTGCGGGTGGTGTCCGGGATCCTTTTCTACTTCACTGTTTTCTGCACGCTTAGTGTTTTGGTAACATTACTGAGGACTGGGCCATTGACTGTAACAGAAGGAACAAAAATTATTTTTTTAACATGTATGTCACACAGACATGCAATAACTACTATATTTAGATCACAAGAAAAATCACCCAGTGTTTGTTTTAGGGTAGTCTGGGAAAAAAGTTAATGTTTTTAAAAAAGTTGAAGACAAAAAATGTCATAAATCATAAATTCAAAATGAGGCAGCTTTATTGCTACACTTTGTCAAAAGTGTAGTGTTTCCAGTAAATAAAAAAAAAAAAAAGTTCTATTTGTAAAATGTAACTACTTACCTTCTTGCAACCTCAAAGTACTTAAAGCATGTTCAAATTATTATTGCAAATGGATGCAAAGGATGAACCCGGAGTAAAAACACTCTGTTAGTCATTCAATTTTCTGAAGTGCAATTAATATAACTTTTAATAAACAAGTGCACTCTTGCTCACACATTTAATATCTTAATATCTTGGCAACACTTTGAATAGTCTGCATACAGATAGTTTATGAGTATTTGAAACATTTCAAAAGCATATTAGTTGAATTCAACAGTTCAAATGTTCTCGCTTTTTTCTGTATGTTTAACAGATTTGGGGGCTGCCCAAAGTGGTGCCCATGGGCCTTGCCCCCCCATAAGCTTCAATTTGGCATGCCAGATGTTTCTAGCAAAAAGAAAAATAAATTAAATAAATGCATTTTTAAAAAGTATCATATAAATCACTGTAATGCTGCTTTTATTATTTTGTGAGGTAAAAATGCTCATAAAATATGTAGGACCCCTAATAATAAATTATTTTTCATTATCTGAACACAGTGGGGAGAGAGACACTTTGTTTAGGAAGTCAGACGGGCACGAGTGAGGAAAAGATCGTTTTGCATCTTAATAATATAATTCAGTTAAGCAGATGTTTGCTTTTGTTCCGTGGATCACCACTTAGTTTCAGTTTTGGCCCTCCGAGAGGAAAAAGTTTAGACCCCCTGATGTAGAGTATATTTTACAAATCACATCTGCATATTCTGAATCATTTTGTAAAACTTGTGTTAATCAGTCAAGGTACTGTTCGCTCTAATGAGCTGTTGAAATGTTACAGAAATTCTACAAACTATCTATCGACATACTATTCAAATAAAGTGTAACAAATATCTTTACTACCACATATATAGAGTACAGTCTGTAATGTATATTACAGTTGTTGTGTGTTTACATGCTTCATGTTAAACCAGCTGAGTTTTATTTTCTTTAACAATTTAAAAAGTTGTTACACAGCACAAATGGCAGTGTGTGAGTCAGCCGCAGATGGTAGCGTGACAGCTCTCTTATGGCACGCGGGCTTCAAAGTAATAATCATGTTCATGAACGGTTGGTGTTTTGAGAGTGACAGTGCGCCAGATGGTTTAATCATTCTTTGAAACGCGGTTTAAGAAGAGGCTCGGTGAGAGAGAGGGCTTTATAAATGAGATCTAAGTGGAAGATAACCAGGCAAAAGGTAAACAGACCCTCTTTCACAATCTTTCCAAAGACCTACTGCGTGGAAATTAATCATCATAAAATCTGACATCTTACTTTCAAGGTCCTCATTGTCTGAGTCCAATCCATCTGACTAATCTGAGGTATTGCAGTCAGCAGGATACTGCTGGCTTTGTTGGCGTTCTCCTTCATCGTCTTCAGCACGTTGTCAACACAGACCTAGGACACAGGAAGAAAAACAGCCAACGTGTGATAAGAGTCACTTACAGAAATGCAAATTTCACTTCCTTTAAGTCTTACAGTCATTTTGTATTTCCCTAAAAATGTACAATGACATGTTGCTGATCCTTAAGACAATGTTGCACTGTGAATGACGTGAAATCAAAAGATCTGGATCGACATTTGTGGCAGCAGTTCAAAATGAGAAGGGAGACAACATCTTGTAAAAACAGAGCTGCTGTTGTGTTTAGAATATAAGAAGAGTTTCAGTAAGCATGCAGTGTTTCTCATAACGTTTAAAATGGAGACTGTACAAGAGTAACACGATTCATTTTATCCCCAAGTAAGCTGATCGGCTGCACTTTGTTGGGCTCGGCCGCCCTACGTCTCTAGTGTGCATGATCTATGGGCTCCAGATTGCAGAAGTAGTGCCGATAATCCCCCGACCATCGGAATAATTTTATATTCTTTATACTTTGGCTTCACTAAGAAACTCTCATGGGAATGAAAGAGGGCCTGTTTTCAATGCTGTATTCAGGTCTCTCGATACATCCATGACATGAATGGCACTGCTGTAATACAAATGTATTAATACTTTAAACTAGGCCAGGACCAACCAGTATAATCAAGATATGGCAAATATATGAAAACAAAACAATATTTGTAAAAAAAAATTAGTGTTCAGTGCAAAATGAGCTCTATTCTAGTGTTGGTCTTCACACAAAAAAAACTTTTTTAACGTTTTTAAGATTCTTTTTTTCTTTTTAACATGGCCCAGGCCTTTTTTGTATTTCAATTCAAGAAGAAAAGAACATTTTACTGCACAGTTGTCATGGTCCTTGCTCTGTCAGCAAGTTGAACTGGTGAAAGTGAAATTTAGTTTTATGTCAAGTTTATTGAAATAATGCAGACTGGCGAGTCAGCTCCAGAAACAGCCAGCAATAAAAGAGACAACTCACATCAGTGCAGATGTGAAGACCGGTCTATTGTTTTTCTGGCAGCCAGCTGTACTCCGGTGACTCATTATGAGTTTTGATGCGAGTGAGTCCTGAGCCATTTCATCTACTATGACACCGACAATAATCACATCATTCAGATAACTAACAGTGCTACAAGAAGTGGGGAACTAGCAATCATGTTTATATTTCTGCAGTAAAGAAACTGAGGCCTCAGTCACACTGAGAGATAAAAATCTTAAGTATATGTGCATGAAATAATGTTACATTAACATTGCTCAGCCGGCGTACAGTATACAATACAGTAAGTTACAACATTATTTCCGTCCTGGACTCTTTATCTCCTGTAACCTTAATTAACCCTTCCCTTGAGTGCTTTGTTTTCATGTCAAATTCAATGACTAGGTTCATGTTTTTGTGGTGTTTGCCAGGATGAAGACAGTGAAGCTGATGACTCAGTGTGACTCAACCTCCTCTGGCAGGGCCTCCACCGGAGGCTGGCAGGCAAGCTGACTGAGGGGGGGGGTGGTGTGTGGAAGGGGAGGCCAGGAGGTAGTATGAGTCTGGGAGGGAGGGGTGGCGGGGGGGGCGGAAGGATGTGGCGAGCGTTCTGCAACAGGAGGGGGAAGAGGTCAGCTGCAGGAACTCGGAAGTGGAGTTGTGAGTTTGGCTGGATCTGTGACAAATAAGCCAAAACTCGCCCACACGCAGTATATCAACTGCACTATCCAGAGTGTCTGACACAGAGAAGGTCACTCGGAAGCTGTACGAAGCCACAGATACTCCAGTCTGCTGACTGAGCACAGACGGTAAACAAACTATGTTGAGGACCAAACATTCTAATAACATTTAAAACACAGTCTGATCAATAAACTTTTTTTCCCCTCAATAATCATTGTTTTAGTGATGTGCCAACTTTACACACAGCAGAAAAAGGTCAAAAGTGTACTTGAAGTAATTTACCATTATGAGAGTAGAGACAATTTAACACACTTCCCCCAAGAGGAAGACAGAAAAGTTCAACTTGACAGGACTGCCTTTAAAGTGACAGTTATAACCAAAAAAGTGATTGTTTGGTATTTGCCATTTTATTTATTTATTTGTTAATCATATGTTTTCTTTGTTTTAGATGAAAGCAATTATGAATGTTAGATGCTGAATGTGTATCCAAAAAGTATTTGGCTATTTAATTGATAAAAAAAAAACCCCGGAGGAGGACCTCATGCATCCAAATGTTGTGTTTCCTGCTACATGAAGACACGGATCACTGCGGTTTACAGTAAACAAGGTCCTTTTGTTAAAAGCAAAACTCAGAATATCTCCCAGTCACAGAGAGTGAGGAGAAAAACAAGCTGGGGATTACTGCTGGCATCACCGCACCAAAGTCTCTTCATGTAAATGAAATAATAACAATATATACATTTAAATTCAAAACCAACAATAAAATATCAGATTCATGATTTTTTGTTTGTTTTCAGAAAAATAAAAACTCAAATCAAAAGTCTCAAAAGTCTTAAAAGAAATTTATGAAGAAGACTCAAGACTCATTATGTGGTGTTGGTGGGCATAAAATGTAGCAAATGTGAGCAAATGCTCACAGTTTTGATGTAAAATGGTCACAGTTTGCTTTGGTTCAGGGAAAGAAAATCATTGCGTCCTGCAGAGGTTGTGCCCATTTCAGTTGTTTGAAATTAGAACTGGCTGAATAACGAGTCCTGCTACAGCAAACAAAGATGTCCTTCTTTTGTTTAGCTCATAGTAAACGGACTTTCAGTCTCGTACATCTTTCGACAGTTTGTCTGTCTGTCGTCATTAACATTTTTCTCTGTGAGGACGTGTGTTGCAATCACACTTCCATTTCATAGCTAACGTAGGTCGATCAGATACAATTGAGCAATAATTGTTTTATTTTGCATGCGTTGGCGTCAGTGGTTCACACCTGTGCATTTTTATGATGCAACACAATGTAATCCGAAGAAATGTTTTTGCAGAGCCAATGGTTATGTGTCACGCACCCTCAGGGGTTCCTTGACGCTACTTTGGGAATCATTGGTCTGAAGTGACCTCTCCAACACTGTTCAAAGGAACTGCATAAATACAGAGACGAAAATCCCATAGAGAATATGTCAGCAGACGCAGAATGAATGGCTGGCAAGACACGGTCATACAGAGAAAATACCTCTATAAAGTTAAGACTAGAATGAACACAGATACCTCTGCCCTGTGTGTTCTTCTATTAGTCATAAACCATCAGATTAAACTAAGTAGTGAGTAGAGTATAAAGTGAAGGCTCAGCATCCACTGTAGCTCCAGGAGACCAAGATGTGGTTAGGATGATCTGCTCCCATGCTTTTCTGTCTTTGTTGTGATCGTTTCTGACATTTTTTAAAGAAGCTAAAGGAGTTGCAGTGATGTTTCGAGCGCCTTTCTAAAAAGATTTTCAACTACGGGCGCTCAGAGTGGCCTCACAAACAAGCCACAGCATTCTAATAAACGATGCTGGGCACTGCGTTTTTTTCTTTTACAGTCTCTCTTGATGGAGGAAAAAAAGAAAAAGAAAAAAGACGCTGGCTACCGTGTGGACACAGGCACTGACTTTTCCCTTTTCTAAATTCCTCCGAGAAGTGAACAGCAGTTGTTATTGGTTGTAATTAGGGATGTATGCTAATATTGGTACATCTGGTATCGGCTAATATTGGCTTTAAATTTAAATATAGAAATTGGCCAACATGCTGAATTATGCACCACGTCAAACTGATTTTTTTTTTTTAATAGACATTAATAGAACATCTACAAAACATCAACCTTTAGTATTTTTCTTATTTTGCACAATTAATGTGTATTAAATACTCTGAAAAGTATTGTATTTTATGTTTCCATCTAGAGTATGTCTGATATGAAGTTAATTCCACTATAGAAGAGACATGATGATCACTAAAATTATGTGGGGAAAGAAATTGGATATATCGATACTGGTATCGGTTATCGGCCAAGACATGATGAGAGCATGCTGTCCAATGAGCTAGTTAAGCAGCT
Organism: Plectropomus leopardus; assembly: GCF_008729295.1. NCBI lineage: Eukaryota > Metazoa > Chordata > Actinopteri > Perciformes > Serranidae > Plectropomus > Plectropomus leopardus. Next base: position 13,138,856 of record NC_056466.1, read on the forward strand.
TTGCCAGTAAGTTGGCCATAGGTAAAGATGGATCTGGGTCAGGTGTCAATCGCCAACTTTGTAAGTAAAAGTAGATGTTAAGAAAGTATAAAACCAGATGAAGTTATGGTGGATTACACATGAGATTAATAATAAAATGCTATATTTAGGTAATGGTATTAGCCTGTAGGTACCCTGCTCATAGCTTTCATCAAGAAGTTCTGCTGGTAAAAAATTCCAACGTGGTAGTGTTGGTAACTAAAGAAATCTAAGACAGCTAAAAGCAATTAACATAATTATGTGACACTACTGGCTGCACAGAAAAAAAAAAACAATAGGAAGGAAGTGATGTCACCAAAAGTGAGCCAACCGTACATCCCACTTTCCCAATACTGACTCACACAAGGCACAAACAAGGACAGAAGAGACATCAAAGTAATAAAAACGGCTGTAAAGACCTCCAGCCTGCCACTTACCGCCTCCTCATGCTCCTTCCAACAGTCGTAGTCTGTTGCCATGGCGATGCTGGCATAGCACAAGCCGGCCTCCTTGGCGAGGACCACCTCTGGCACGGTGGTCATGTTGATGACGTCAGCACCCCACTGGCGGAACATCAGGCTCTCGGACCGTGAGGAAAAGCGGGGGCCCTCAATGCTCAGCATGGTCCCTTTCACATGGCACTTGACCCCAAGACTCCGCGCCACCTCCACCAGCACCTGCACCGTGAATAGTTAGTGACCATCTCCATAAAGCCAATTGGAGAAGAGGCAGAATCTGTTAACATGGTTTCAATACCGGTTCATCTCATCCTCAAAATTGTGTTGTTAAAATAAACACCACCTGCTATGCTGTGTGGCATGATGACCCATACACTGTTTCAGACTGTTGAAGATATCAGCAGATATTTATTTTAAAAGACAAGGTTGCCTTTTTCACAAGATGTTTTTGTGGACCTTCCAATTTTACATGACTAATTGCTTTCAATATAAACAAACTTTTTTTTCTGCTTCAGGTTTTGCTTCCGCTGCAGGATGATTTTTTTGGCAAACTCAATTTGCACTTTTTATACAGTATTTCTGAAAATTAGCAACAATATGGCAGTAAAAAAGCTGATAAAATCTGTGTAAATTAACCGTATTATAAATGGATTTTATAACATGGAAAATACTTGACCTGTGTCTTATCTATTATATTCATATATCACCATTCATGTATATTGTTTATGGGACGAGATTTCAGCTATAGCTTTAAGAGTTTAAAGTTTAAAAAAAATAGTAAATGAATCTTGTTTGGATGCTGTTACATTTTGCTTGCTCAAAAGACAAAAAGGATGAAGTCTTATCAAAGTTCAAAAACTGTATCTACATGATGTATATGAGATCTGAGCATTAAAAAGATGCCTTTTATTCATGAATGCACTCCTTTAATGTCTATCAAAATTGGTTCAGCTGTCTGCAATTTGACTCCAAACCCTGCAGCTTTTTTCCACCTCAACACTATCTTCACCCTTCTGGACTAATCATTTGGTCGGGCTAACTCATATCATTGTTGAGGAGAAGAAGAAATTATTTTGACATAATATCATGTTACATAAATTAAATATTTATGCATAAAAAAAATTATACTAAAAAGTAAAAAAAAAAAAATCATTTAAGAATAATTTTGTAGAACAATTGCAAGTACAAAAGCTGCAGTAGTGCAGGGCGTGACATGTAAAATGGGATATATGCACAGGTATTTGAGGACTCACCTCTCTGGTTCTGTTGCAGAAAGGCTCAGCCATGGGGATGTGACAAACTCCTGGAGGGCTGGTGGGCTGCCCGTCATACAGTGTCTGAGCTCTCTTCGTAGTCCTGGCAAAAACCAAAAAGTTATTGTATGAGTAAGTCGAATCTGAACTAACCTTCTACAACACATAAGTCACACAATGACATCAATCAGGCCAGAGGAAGACCAACGACTCCCGTGTTCAGGGAAGTAAAATGACAGTTTTTGTCACTGGAGATTGGCTTTGAAAGGAGCATTAATAACTTTCATTGTTGGTCAGTTTCCTGTCAGGAAAAAAACCTTTTGATTGAATAAGAATCAGAAATACTTTATTGATCCCTGGGGGGAGATTGTGGTTTGTTACAGTCGCTCTGATGCCAACCTAAAGAATTACAGCAAGTAGAAATAAGTACCAGCACAAGTATGTAAAAATATAAATACAGTAATAGTAACAATTAGTACATTACGTAAATATTTTTTTAAAAAAGTATAATGTGCTGAACATGTAAGTGTTTAAAAATATAAATGTAAAGAAATACATAAATAGACAATTAGAACTAATATGTGAATATTTAAATCATAATATGGATAATGTGCAGAGTGTGAAGTGTCGAACATATAAAACTAGTATGTAAGTATAAATCTGAAAATATAAATGGGTGTGCAATGCTACAGTGAACGACAGTTATATACATAAGTAAGAATACAATAAGAATATATACAATATACACAATATATCACATGTGAAATAAAGCCTACATTCAAGAGTTGGAAGAATAAGTTGCACATTTGATTAACTGCACAGAGGACTGCTGTAGTTGAAATATTGCACCAAATATAGATAAATGAGACTTATAGTATACCGTAGTGGTAGTAGAAGTACTACTTTAAACTGTTCATCATGTTATGCACAGGCCTTTCACAGCTATCCAGGACTATAAAAGCACTGACTGAACAGCCGCAGCTTTGGTCTCCTGCACCACGGCAACAACGGTCGTCCAGTTTCCAGCTCTGCTGAGTCATAGGGGTTCCACCAGGCACAGCGCCAGCCTGCCCCCCTTCAGCTCTTTATGGAGCTGGGTCATGAGTATACAAGAGACTGACTCACTTAGCCCAGTGACCTGACAACATCAGGGGTTTTGTGTCTCCCTGTATACCCTCAGCTTGTTTCCCAAGAGCTGAGTTCTAATTGAGTGTTTGGTTATTTCAGAGTATATAGATCATAACGTAATGGAGTGATAATGGAATAACTGGAATTCTCAGTATTGCTGATTCATTGTATAACTTGGGTGTTTTTCCATCTTCACAGGAACTTCCAAGTCATACCACAATTATCTCAGACATCCAAAATATGAGCATTTGCGCTGAAGGTAATCTTTTTAAATTGATGCCCAACCCTATCTGTTACTCATAGCCCTGGCATTAGAAGACTGAAGACATTGCTGAAATAGACTGAGCCAGCTGCAGCTCCACCCTGCTGAATTCACTAACAGTAGTGTGTGGGATAAACAGTGAGCAGAGTACAATGTCTGTTTATGCTATAGAAATCAAGTTATCTGGGGCTCGCATTTCAGAATCATTGTTGCAAAGAATGGCTCCCACAGCCTATAATTATCAAATATTTAAATTATTCTTAAAATGCAAAAAGGATGAGCTATGGACTAAGCATATATAAACCGCAACAAAATTCAATTCCATCACTTGAAAGATCTGATGCTTTAGGAAATCATAACTCTTTTCAGATTTTGTTACCAATGATATAAACTCTATTTTGAGATTTTGAAATGCGACGTCAGAAAAAACAATACATAAAATCCCACTTTCTGGGTCTTTGATTCAAGATATTTTAAACCAAAACAAAGCCCTGATTTTTTGGATGAATAAAATTAATGCCTTTTTTGACTTTTCCAGTGTGAGTAGGAACCTTGTTAATGTCAAAACAAAGCAGGAGAATTTCAATCACAAGCAAGTAACAAGCAAGCAGTAGTGACATCACAAAGTTGGAATCGATAAAATGAGGCCTTAACAAACAAGCAGTCACATGCTGCCGGACAAGTCTGAACAAGTCCCTGCAAGCCGCTTCCTCATTTCTAATAAGTAGATCTTGTCTGTGCTTGATGCTGGTAGTGGAGCGCTTCACAAATAGGGGCAAGCAAAACCACAGGCAATGTGATGCTGCCGTTTGTAAGCGTGCAGGGGAACACACTGACACCACTGTGGGAAGGATAAGGGCAACTCACTGGTGACATAAGGCATCCTACTTGATCAGCACTTTTCACTGCACATTAAATGGAATTTGTGTATTCATTCAACAAAGAATCTCACACACCCACAGGATCATGCTACACATATAAGCCGCCTGGAGGTCAGACACTGCTGAGAGAGAAAGCTTTCCCATGTCAGAGTAACAGAAAGACACTCTCAGGTTTTCCACCAACTCTAAGGAAGAATGGGCGTGAATTTCTAGCAAACAAAAACCACAAAATTGAGAGTTTTGCTGCGACTGAAGACTATGAAAAAATAAATATGGGTATTATTTTACACATATAGATAGACAGCAACCATGCACTCCAGTTCATTTGTGGTCAACATGCACGAAAATAAGTATCAAAACAATCAATAACTATAAGAGGGTTCCCACACATTTTTACGGATAAAATTTCAAAAACTTTTCAAGGACCCTTTATAACTTGCCAAACTTGCCTATCATTTTTTAAATATACCAGAAGCAACTCTATTCAGATGTAATTTTCACTAGCTGGCAAACATGAGTGGAGAGACCGAGCATGAGGACAAAAAAACGAATAAATGTATATGATGCTGAACACAACATTATCCAACACAGGGCGCATATTAGAGCTGCTGTATGTCGACAGCTACACAAGATAAAATTGCTTTCATGTTACATTAGGAGAGTTATGCCTACAGGATTACTGTGACAATTTATGACACACAACAAAGTTCCATGACTTTTCCAGAACTTTCAATGATTTTTACTAATTCCACGACTTTTTCAGGCCTGGAAAATGTAATGGTAAAATCTGATGACTTTTCAGGGTTTTCCATGACCATGGTGACCCTGATACAAACTGTTAATATTACAGGAAGTAAATCAAATCCAATATGTAGGAAGGAAAATTCATCTTCATGTGAACAGAGCTCTACATAGCAGCATCATAGCAACGTGATATTAGCTCTGTAAAGTGAGTGAATGAGAACTCAAGGCTGAGAGTCTCACAACTCAGAGAAAGTGATACACTAAATGAGACATGAGACAAACAGGAAGGAGCCCTGACTGTTGACAAAAATATCACTAAAATAATCACATTGCTGTCAACCGTTTCCACAGGAGGAATGTCACGGTGACAGCCGCACTTCTAATTCTCACTGAAGCCCCGAGCAAACTATGACGTTACTTCAATTCTTCCCTCTTGACACTGTAGTAAACAAACACTGGCTCTGTCAAAAGTTTCAGACGTGGTGAGTAATGTCCTTCCCTCCTTTCTCACTCAGCTATCTGGACACTCTTGTCACACTGTAACATGAATCACACCAGTGAGATGTGTGTGAAGATGCCTGAACTTGTCATACCAGAGACAGTCATTACAGCATTTAAACAACAACAATCTAGGACAGAAGGTCAAACTATTTCAGGAAACACCTTAAGACTGTTCATGAAATGTTAATGTATAGAGAATCACTCACAAAATAAGGTCAGTCCATTAAAATAAGTTATTAGTTAGTTTAATTTAAGGGTGTGCACAGTCATACAATATGATATGACATGATTGTTGTATTTTATTAGCTGTGCTAGAAACAAGAAGGCTACTGTATGTCACTTGTATAATTTAAGCATCTTATATACATAAAGAGGTGTGAGTGGACAGTGTTGAAAGTGGTACTAAGCTCTTAAACGGATTTCGGACATGGAGTGGTCTGTGGAGAGGTAAAGTACGATGGTACGATGTACCCCAGGAATTAGTCAAAAAACCCAGAAATTAGTTAGCATTTAGCATCCCGAAATTAAGTGTTGTGGTTCATACAAGCTTAACAGACTTTCACATTTTGTTCTACGACATAAAATACGAAGTAAATACCCCACTCACGAACTGTGAAGCTTTTTTCTTAAAAAAAAGGCGGTTGCAAGGGGCTAAATGAGACATCACACCTAACACGGCTTTACAGCCTCGTGGTGGTGACATGAAGTCATGCGACCGTAGTGTAGTTTGTTTATTGCCTAAAATTAGCTTTTTCCTTCTGGTCCTTTCTGGCTTCAAAAATCACAGAAAACATTTGTGAAGATTATCTTGCTGAAGAAAACATGTGAGTATCATAAACCTCTGTTTGCCACAGAGCTTATTATCAACAGTAATCCAAAATCCAAAGGAAATTTTTTAAAGGCTTTTTGACGTGGGAACCAGGGCGACGCAAACTTCTAAGTTGATTTACTGGTTGAAATACATCAGGTAAGATAATGTTACATTTTTGCCAGGAACATAGCTGAGTTACCTCGCTAGCTGGTGTAGGTAACGTACATTGTGTGGGATGAAAAATGTAGCTCACTGAGCAGTTTCACACGAAACTAAACTATAGTGTTCTTGACTTGAAAAATCATCTTCTAAACTGACAAACATCATATGTGCACAATTCAAACTGGAGCAGAAAATGATCTGTCTCTCTGAATTGACTATTGTATTATTATTTTTCAAATTAAGTCCAGTGGGGAACACAAGAAGGAGATGGACTTTGTGTCTCTGTTGCCTGGTTTCTGTAGATTTTTGTCCTGACTGGCAGGTGTGTGGCAAATTAAAGTCTCCACGTTGCTTTTAGTCCAAATACACTTTTCTGAACCACAGCTCTGTACTGACAGTGATAGAGGGGGTCATATGCAGGGTTCCTGCAGATTAAGGCAAGGTAGATTTAAGACTTTTTCAGACTTTTTAATGCCAAGAAAGAAATAAGTTTAAGACCAATTTTCTAATGTTCAAAATTGAAGAAGGACAATTATTTAGTGTTTATTATTGTAACATAAAACATGACTTTTTATGTCCAGTGAAATAGTTAGATTATCAATGTCAAATGTTGAAAAAACATTTTAGAGTGGAACTAGAGTGGACCCTGAACATATTATGTTATCATTAATTTCAATCGATTTATTAAATTATTCGACAAAAACAGATGTTACCAATTATTTTTGAGATTTTACGATGCAACGTCAAAAAAACCCCAACATGTCTAAGCATTTTTAAGACTTTTGAAAGATTAATTAAAAGCTATTTAATACCAATTAAGGCCTTATTTTTAGATGAATGAATTCAATACCTCTTAAGACTTTCTAAGGACCCACGGGAATCCTGGTCATATGCTTACAGAGAATAAACAGGTATGGTGGGACTGAAATTGGGATCAAGTTCTGAAAAATAGTTGGGAAAGATGGATTGTCTCAACGTATGTGTGTACAGTAAGATCACACAGCTGGTTTTCTTTTAACACCAGGAAAACTAGAAATACCACCTCAAGGTCGTACGCCTCTACCAACCAGTCAAGTTAGAGTTTACATCCATGTCTGTCCGGGCTCATGTGTAGCCATTACAGCTGACAGCACTTCAAATATTGATATTTCTGCAAAGAAGCTATAGGGCTAATATTTAAGCTAATACTTACAGAAATATTAGCAAATATTTCTCGCTTTTTTTAAAGATGTGTTAAAGGTGTGGTTGAGTTTCCAGTATTACCCTCCAGACACCCCGAAAGCAGTTAGAACTGGTTACAACTGGGAAATATGGCTTTTGTTGGCTTGTTTTCATTGCGATTTAAAAAAAAAAATCAAATAAATTATGTTACCATTTATTTTGAGATTTTACAATGCAATGTCGAAAAAAACCCCTCAAAATAATACTAGCCATGTCTTAGCAATTTTAAGACTTTTGAAATACTGATTAAAGACACTTTAACACTAATCAAGACCTTATTTTTATATGAATGAATTCAATACCTTTCAAGACTTTATAAAAACCTGCAGGAACACTGTGCAATTATTTTAATTTCAACAAGATATTTTCAGTTATCCCAACTAAATGTTAAAAAACTAAACCTATTATTAGGTGCCTATTACTGAATAAATAAAATGATTTATATTTTCATTTTACAGAGCAAAGGCTTTACAACTTTCCCCCATGCAGCCTGTTCCCTTTGTGAAGATGAATTGAATATTTTTCAGACTTTGGAGTCAAGATCTTTGATAGAATTACTGCTAGACAATAACTTTAGAAATAGATAGCCAGAATTTAATTTCAGTGCTCTAAAATTATGTTTCCTACGTGTCGCTCACCTGTCAATGAACTGATCGATGATGACAATGTCTCCCGGCTGAATCTCCTCCCGCAGTGAGCCACAGGCCGTGGTGACCAACAGATGTGTGCAGCCCTCTTCTCTGAGGGCCCAGATGTTGGCCTGGTAGTTCACATTGGACGGCATTATAGTGTGTTGTCTCCCATGCCTAAATGAACAAAAGAAAAAACATTCAAAATATATATTGTTTATTTGTGTTCACTTTTTAGATGATGATGATTTTTAGACTTGTGTTTACATTTTTAGATCAATGTCAGAAACATGAAAATATACACTGTGCTCGGCCCTTCATGGTTAGATTGTGTGAAATATTCAGGAGATGCAGTATCAATGAATATCCACTAGATGGTGCTAAGAGAAAACACCCTTCTTACCTTGCAAGGAGCACACAGTCCACGTTTTTTATCTTCCCCAGTATCAGAGCATCAGACGGCTGTTTTAAAAGGAGCATAACAATCAGTCATTTACAGGCACAATAGGCCAAGATGCCAGTAAAGCTTCTTGTTTGCACTTCTGTATTTAACAAGAAACATCCTTGGACCACAAATTCACGAAACATAACAAACCTTTCCATACGGTGTGTCAACATAACGTTCAGTCCTTCCCTCCAAGATATCCGGATCATCAAGGCCTGAACCACCAATTATTCCAATCTACAGAAAAAGGAGAAAGTCACCAACACACACAAATACGAGGCAATCTATATCCGACCAAAACATTTCCATTTGCACACCAATTTAAAAATTTTCCGTAATTTGTTTTAAATAAAGTATAAGGGAAAAGGGCATAGATAAAAAAATAAAACCTTTCACTAACTCATAACTAACTGACAAACGTTAAGACTCCAGTGACATTACTTGATGCGGTTATTTCCCCCTAAAGGAAAAACTTCTGTGTTTGCACACATTTACAATACTGTTTATATTCAGTTAACTGCATTGCCCCAAAGGTATAGTTTATTTACTCAAGTGCTATACTTCTGCTTTAACTTCACAGGATTGGATTTTGTACTTCACTACATTCATTTGACAGCTGTATTAGTTACTAGTACTTTGCAACTTGATATACTGCATCATCATATAGCAGGTTCTAAAATATGATGCAGTATAGATAGAGTATAGATAAAACTACTAACAGTGTGGCAAATTGTTAAAATTGGTTCCAACTGAGACCAGCTACAAAACTGCTGCTTGCCAATTTTGTCAGTGAATTTCTTATAGTCATACCCCAATATTACAACATGCTGTAGCGTTATTGTTGCTGTAGTATAATATAATTTGCTGGTAATATTTTTAATAACTCAAAGCTTTCTGCATGGTATTGCTACTTTCAGTTGAGAAAAAGAAAGTGGTTGAGAAAGTATTCAGATGTTTTACTTAAGTCAGAGTACTAGTACCACACTTTAAAAATATTCTGCTACAAGTGTGTCACAGTAAAAATTCCTCCCATGCTGACACTTTCTTTGCAGTTATTAATTAATTTTATTGGCAATCATTAAATTAAAATGCTGATGCAGATCATCTGCAAAATGCCAAATATCGGCCCCAACAATCAACCAGACCGATAATCTTGCGACCTCTATTGAATAAATGTATGCAAGTAAAATCAGTAAAATCTGCGACTGTTATAAATTACTAAATCACTAAATTATAAATAATTATACATTACTGTAAAAGCAGAATTTTATTTTAGTTTTTTAAACTATTCTGTACAGGACTGCAAGTGCTGTCTTTTTCCTTCTCGTTCTAGCTGTGCTTGTGTAATCCGTTGTGTTTAATAAGACAACATGTTTTATTAGCTGTGTGTTATTTTTGTATGCAAACTTTAACTCTGTAAACAGGTAACTAAAGCTTTCAGATGATTGTAGTGAAGTAAAAAGTGCATTACTTTCCTCTGAAATGAGGTGGAGCAGAAGTACAAAACTGCATGAAACGAAAAAAAAAAACAAGTAAAAGTATCCCATATTTGTTAATCATAATAAATGTATCATTTTGTTATTTGTCAGATTATTCTTTAAAAAAGGACTTAAAACAATCCTTTTTAGCAGAACATATGACTTTTAAGTAACCTCTTGCTGGCGGCTCTACTTGCTTTTGTGCTCATATTTTTTACTTTAAATATGCTTTTATGTGTTTTTTTTTCTAATACCTTAGCACTTTCTGATTTGTTCCAAATGTAAAGTGCATTATAAATAAAATGGATTATATTTGCACTTAAGTACAATCCTTGAGTACAGTCAGTTGTCTTCACTCCACCACTGTGAGCACATGCTGACAGCTGTCACGTGCAAAATCAACCGCACCTGAGACGGCTCACCTTTAACGTTAGCTACCACACTGACAGAGCAACACTGCAGTTAGCAGGTATATGTTAGCTTCAGTCATTAAAGCCGTAAACTTTAAAATCTGCACACTGCACGTTCAGCTTTGCTAGCTAGTACACTGTGATGCTAACAGCTAGTTAAGAGCTTTTCCCGCACTTCAGGTTTGTCACAGCAGCATCTGGTGTGTCACCTAGCTAAGTGCTCTCTCTGAATTAGCTCCGTCTGTGTCACCAAACACACCATGTTCAGTTCGTAAGAATTTTAACATGACATTAAATTTTCCGATATTACCTTAATGGGTGCCGGGGAAGCCATGACGACGCCGTTCTTGTCTATAAAAGTGAAGATTTGTGAAGAAGTTGTGAGGAGGAAGGACCCTTTATAGCCACAAGCTATAACCGTTACATCCGCCATATGCGGCTTCCTGTTTGCTTGCCTTCAAAATAAAGGTATGGCAAAAAAAAAACAAAAAAAAACAAAAAACATTTTATTCAGAGAATGGGTTTCTTAACCCTTTCAAACCTGAGCAAATTGGCTTGATTTTTTATTTTATTTTATTTTTTTATAAATAGCTCGAAATTAGTTAAAAAATGAATGAAAAAGAAAGGAAGAAAGAAAATTGCCTGAAAATTAATTACAAAAAAAAAAAAAAAAATGATTATAATAAGTCTTTTTTCCTTTCCCTAGTTTTTGAAAATAATTTTCTAAATCTATTAACTTCTTACAAGTTTTTTAAACAAATTGGTCATTGCCTTTTTGATCATTTTTTTTTTAAATCACACAAATTTGCTCAAGGTTCAAAGATTTAAATACTTGTAAAATGCCACAAAAAAGGTTACCTTTTACACTCAATTATTCAATCATATTGTGAACTGATGACTCCTCACAGTCCTATTTTATGGCTGTTTCATACTAAATTAATGCATAACAATGATGGTACAGAACAAATAATAAGCTGTACAATCAACCCAAATAGTGAATACAAAAAACTGCAGGAAGTTTGTGTAAAATGAGAGATTTTGATGCATTTTGTGCTGATTATTTCCTTATTTCCTTTATTTTAAGAACATTTTCATTTGATTGTTTGTATTATATATGTATATTATTTTTATTTTAAACTATCATATATGCCTAATAGGCTTTTCTTTTTTTAACAAACTCAGTGTCTTCTCTTTGACGCTCTGCCTTTGCTCTGACTGTTTGCGAAACGGTTGTTTTAACAGTGCACTTTTCTAATGCAAGATGATAAAGATGAAGTTTTCTTACACTCCTTAAAATAAAAAGACCTAAGGAACCCCTGTGAAGCTTTGGCAACCTCCAATGGGGTCTGGGACCCTGGGGTTGAAAGCCAGTGGATTAGATAATAGTCTAGTGGTTTGAGGCTATTTATATAGGCTACCGGCACAACCACTGACCGTTATTCAAAGTAAACTAATTATTTACCCTTCCCCTTATCTGAGGGTAAGCTGTTAGTTTCTATTCATTTAACAACAAAACTACAGTTTTCTTGTAACGCCCTGTTATCCACCAGTAAACATAACATCTTCTTTAGTTGTTTGTACTTATACAGTTGAAGTAAAAGCTTTTCAGCTCAATGTGCGTTTCAAACATTATTTACCACACCACTATACTTTCATAACTGTATAGTATGTCACCTGTGCTTGTCTCAACAAGGTGATATAATGAGCGATTTTCTCATATTGTTTAAAAAAAGATACTGGAAAGTCAAAAAAGGCACATAAATATTCAAAACACAAGAGCATGCTTTTGAAATGGTCTGCAGCCCTTTAAAGAAGAGTACATATGATTTGTTGTAAGACATGCATAATTGTGAAAAAACTGTGGTATAGTCCTTTAATGTGAACACTGCCTGACTTAATTTGGCCTTCAGGTAGGCAATTTAGAAAACAAAAAATATGCAATTTCAGTGTAGTTTACTCATATAAATTAGCACTGCAAGATGTCCAAAGACCAACCTCACACGCGCGCGCACACACACACACCTATAAAAAAAAAAACAGATATTTGACTGCCTAACATTAACTGCCTTTTCACACACATACAGAGCCTTCCCTCAACACAGCCAAAAGATAAATTAAAAGATAAATTAAATATCAGTGTTAATTTAAGTTTTCAGAACTTGATTAAATAAAGAAATTAAAAGTTTTGCATCCCAAACTTCTACACTTTAGAGTTTTATCACCCCAGCACTTTGCATATCTGTATTGTGGAAGGCATACAAAAGACAGGGAGCAAATGTCTTTTCTCATCAAGTAGAAAGTGAACTGTTCATTTAAATAGGCGCAGGAACTAGATAGGATCTTTGAGTTCTCTGAAATAGCATGCAAAATTATGGCTACTCCTTCTCTTTGCCAGGCGACAAAGGTATGCAGAGCACTTTCAGTAATTTCCGCTGTACTCACATTTTCCATCTTTCATCTCTCCCCTATAATGTATTTAATACATTTAATCTAGTTTGAAGCTTTAACACAAGATGTAAACTACTAAACTGGGTAAGTTACAACATTTCACAATCCTCTTATCTTGGATATAGTGTTGTAAAATGTTGTTAATGGTACATTTGTCACTTAATCTCTTGTTCTCTATGAAAACCACATATCAAACTAGGTGTTTAAAAAAACCCGTTTTACCTGATCTACTGCATAGTGGAAACACCAACCTTCAATTAAATTGGAATTTCTATGAACATGGAGTGTGTGTTATGTAACAAGTGTGTTTGACTACATTACTGTATCATTTACAAAACACAATGTGTAAAAGTGTCAGTCTAGCTGAAGTCCCATTAAAAAACTTGGCACATGTATGGCAGCTATTATTAATATAAACCCTGCAGCATTTCAATATAGTTAATCCACTCCTACAACAAACACCACACAACACACAGCTGCTCTTTACAATTTATTTTAAATAAAATTGAATACAAAAGAACCCATTCTGAAGTCCAAACACCATCGGCAGATAATGAGTACTACTCCATGTGCAGTAGGTGACATTGTTTTGCCTCAAGAACATAGCAGATGTAAGGTGACAAAAGAAAAATCACTGTTATATTTTATCCCTGAGAGCACCTTAGAAATAAAATGCATCCATTTAAGAAAATGAATTTCCTGAATAAGAACTGACACTTAAAAAGATATGCAACTCCCAATATAATTCTATTCTGTTCATTGTGGCACTTTGCACATAAAATAGAGCTTTTTTAGGTGTTTGTTAACACAGTCAAGAAACTAGGTCTCTAAAACACGGTCATTTATCCAATGATGACCGCTTTCCAGTTGATCGCAGATATCTGCGTCTGTCATGTCCGCCAGCGTCCCATGAGCTGTCTCAGTGGAAAACACTTTGCTGGCATTTAAAGGGATACATGTATTCATATTATCCTTTACGGTCTGGAGAAAATCAACATACTGAATATTGTTTGGATCTAAAATACTGCTGGCAGGTATTAGCAGCTGAGGAAGGATCCATCAGTTCCCACCACACACAGCAGGAAGCTGAACATCCAAATAACTACTCCAGAGAGTTCGAAGGGGCGGGATCAGCAGGGTCATCTGCGGTACTGTTGATGGGGTCGTCCTTATTCGTGCTGCTGACCTGCGCGGCAAAAGAATCACTGTCACTCTCAATGGTAATGACAGCAGGGGAGAGCTTCTCTGTGCGTTCATTACTCTTGTGCCTTTTGCTTTTCTTCTTGTGTTTCTTCTTTTTCTTATGGTGACGCTTGCTTCGCTCGTGACAGTTTTCCTCGTTGACGAGCTCGACGCTGAGGCTCCTGCTGGTCTTTCTCGACCTGTCTTTGGACTTTTTGCGATGCTTCTCTTTGCTCTTTTTCTTGTGTTTTGTAGGGGAGTCACCTTCAGCATCCGAATGGGAAAATTCATTTTTGGATGTTTCCTCCAAATGTCTTGTTTTGTATTTTCTCTTCCCACCGGGCTTGTCATTGTGAGATCTCCTTTTTGTAGAAGGGGAGCGACTGCTAGAACAAGTCATAGAACGAGAGTGCCTCCTGTCTCGTCTACGCGAGTCCCTGCTGCGGCTCCTGGAGCGAGAGCGCCGAGCTGAGTATTTGCGGCTACTGTAATAGTAGGATCGCCTCTCTGCGTAACGGCCACTATCAGTTCTGTCTTCGCTATAATGTCTAAGTGACTGATAGCTATTATCACTGTCCCTCTTTTTATAATTACTGACAGATTTTGAGGTCACCGGGCTCCTGCTAGAGTACCTGCGCTCTGTGCTTCTTGACCTCCTCTTTTTCCTCCGGTCTCTGTCCTTGGACCAATACCTCTCCCTTGATCTATCATTGCTGCAAAATCTTCTATCTGTGTCTTTTCTGACTGACTTGCTGGATGTCTTGTGCCTGCTAGATGTTGAAGAGCTACATCTTTCTTTTGAAGCCAAATAGTGAAAGTGTTCTGATTCTGCATTTTCTGACTGTCCAGCACCACTTGGATCACTACTCTGAGAAGCTACAGGACTGAGACTGGAGAAGCGGATGTGTTGAGGTAGAAGAGGCACTGCTTTTATATCTTCACAGTCAGACTCATCTGAGTTAGAGGAGAGCTGGACCAGCAAAGGCGTCCTCTCTGCTGTTGGTTTTACATAACCAACAATGATACAGTCGTCGCTGTCATAAGACGGACACTCTTCATTGTTAAATTCACCCTGAATTGGGTCTGTTTGGTTATGAGAGCTCGTTTGCTGTGTAGAGACCCCAGACTCATGTGTCTCCTCCTCTAAACTGCTGTCTGAGTCCGAGTCAGGGACTGACAGACACTCTGCCCTGCTTTGCTCTGCAGTCGTAGAATACGATGGCCCAGGCGTCTCATCATCCCACATGGAGTGCCTCAGAGTAGATGTGGAGTCTCCTGGTGGGTCCAGATCTGCAGAGTGCTCTTCATCCTCTGAAATTGCTATTACAGATGAATTGGAGCTGCTGTCTTCATTTGAGGAAGGGGCCGGGCAGTCGTAGACAGCATGCTGATCATAAGCCTCCATATTGAAGGGGGACTTTGCAAAGGTGATAAACTCATGCAGGAAGTGCTCTGTGCGCCCCTGGAGGAACGGCCTGAGCTCTTCCTGAATAGCTCTATCCTCCATGTCATAACGTGTGATGCGTGACATGATGATGTGCTGAACTATGTTGACCAAAGAGCCGTGGGCCCCATACAGCACAACGAGTTCTCTTTTTAGCCAGGGGATCAGTCTATGTAGGCAGGCAGGATTTCTTCGGAAGAACTCAGCTGAAGTGTCTCTGGAACGGCCACCATCTCGGATACTCCGAACCTTCACGCCCCGTCGGTACAGTTCCCTCCTGAAGTTTACCATTTCCTGCTCTCTGACATTGTTTACTGCCCTGCCTTCACTCGCAGCTCTCCTCTTGGCTGCCAACCTCATCATCATCCGCCGGATGTAGCGGTCCTGTGTCTGTTGTGGAGGGTTTGCTGAGGCCTCAAACATTACTCCATTGTCTGGAGGTGGAGACGTCCTTCCTCTCATCTGTCGGTGGACTCCAGTAAGAGTCGTGCGATATCTAAACCGCACTCCCTGAAAGGTCCCAAAAGAGGTACTTTCCACTGGCCGAAGGTCATACTTCTTAAAGTCTTGCTCTGATTTTATACTGTGATAGATTGAATGAAATGGCTGTTTGCATAGAGGGCACTCGGCTTTGTTCTTGGACCACTCATGAATACAGCGGAAACAGAACTTGTGAAGGCAGAGGTCCAGGTAGGAAATGTTGTTAAATATGTCCAAACAGATGGGACACTTGGAGTCCGGCGACACCTCTGCAGACATTGCTTCAGAGGTTTTCCTCCTGCCCCTCTTCTGGCTTTGCTGCAGGGCAATCTTGATTGCTGACATAGTCTGACAAGAAAAGAAACATAAGGTTTATATTATTACAGAATGACATTATCGTTAAATTCTTGTATATGAAAAATAAAAAATAGTAAAGCAGCCATAGAGCAACATGTAAAGACCTACTGGTGTGCTGTAGTTAAGTAAAATCAGACCTATATTCTTAAGCAGCTTAAGTTTACAATTAATCCTATAATTGCACAAAATATTCTCCTGTTCACTGGAAAAATATGCACTGAAAAGTTAGCAAACTGTGACTTGCCAAGAAATTATTTATCGTGCCAGATTAGTTTGGACTTGCTGTATCTTGCAAACAAAATGTAAGCTTCTTTCTTCACATATACAGTATGCATCACTTTAAACCATATATCATTGTGGAGGATAATGACCTGCTACTGTTGACAGGTGTATCCTTGTCCAGTTACTGTTAATCATTCTTCTTATAAGGGACAATTTCCTATCATGATGGAAACTATGTAATATGTAAATAAATACATTTTTGCCATTGTATATGATACACGATGATTAATATTGCCGCGTCTACTTATATTGTGACATATTAGCTTAGTTTTAGGAAATAGGAACATTACCGTCTCTCTCCAAATGCATGTCTATATAAAAACATTATACACATGTTAAAGCACTACATGTTCCGACTGCATTCATAAACAAACCAATTTAATTGATATCAATTCATTAATGTATCTTGTAATAATGTCAGATGTTGATGTTATAAGAACAACCTTGTCTTTTAGTAAGATACAGAGGAGAATATATTGGAGACAATCATGCTTAACTATAAGCTATAATCAATGTGTATACGGTTCTGATAGTCCGTGATACATAACTATTATACACAAAACGTTACATCACGTCTGGTGCTTGTATAAAAGACCCGGAAAATGTCTTATTTATCTAACGTTAGTGCTGATATCAATAAGACATCGAGACGACTGAAAGGTACATATCTGATTAAACATACAATTAAACTAATATTCATTTTCCCCTTTGATTACGTTGTTGTTTTCGGTTAGCTTTAGCTAGCTTAGCAGGTTATGCTAGAACAGCGCCTATTTTAAGGGTTCCCCCTCACAGAAAAGACTAACATTTGAGTCGGAAATACGCTAAAATCTGACATTATTACAACAGTTCTGACGTCATATTCAACTATTCTGTCAGAGGTACACCGGCGTTACCGCTACTCGAAACTAAAAACTTAGTTAGTCCAAGAAGTGATGAACTTGGTTGGCTAAAGTTAGCAAGCTAGCTACATGTCATTAGCTTGGTAGGCTAACACCTCTACGGCTAGTTAAGACGTTCGAGAAAAGTTGTTAAAAAATTACTTTTGGCTTCCTCGGACAGGTATGCGGTTGAAGACAGATTAGACGTCTCCGTCTTCATGAAAACCATTCATTTCTACATAGCTGTCATTCAGGACTGACTCTTTACAAGCCCACAAACCTGGCTTCACTACACCGCGTCCATATTTTTATATTTTTGATTCAAGCGAAAAGCCACTTCCGCTCTTCACAATAAAAGCACAATCTTTTCATTTTTAAGAACCACCAAAAACTAGTCTTTACATACACACACGCAGCCAAATCAGGATTAAACATGTTTAAGTCATTCTTATTTACATTTCAACAATAATAATTATTCTACAGTATTATCTCTCGGCACTGAGCTTCTTCATACATCATTTGTAACCCACTTTTTTCCCTCACTTCCGGTCTACAGTTACCATAACCTAAGTCATAGGCCTTGTTTTTCTGTCATATGATACCACATAGTATATATATATATGCAATGATATTTATAAGATGAGGATTGTCCGTCCAGTTTATAGCAATATGAAACACCACCTGAGTCACATCAATGGAAAAGTAAGGCATTTAGTGGTTTCTTTATGTTGTACCAGAGTTAGTACAAACTTTGAATCTCTCTAAATAAAGTAATGACAAATTAAATTCTCTTTTTAGCTGATATCTTTTAGCTTATGACATTTTAATTTTTATTTTCCTTGCATTACATCCTTAACCCCTTATCCTGCTTCAAAGAAACAACAACAATCATTAGCGTGTCATTCACAGCTAACTGCTACCATACTAAAGTTAAGTTGACAAAATATGTTTGTTTTTTTAACCATGATCTGGCAGTGAACTGTTTTTATTAAAGACATTCAACAGCCTCTCGCTCATTGAAGCATTAAAACATTCATTATTAATCTCCACTGTAATCTGTCTCTCTTTACGTTACTTTGTAAAAATCACACACTCGTGAATACCTTTGTAATATTTTATTGGCATATACACAGTTTTTACAACAGCAAATCAATGAATTAATCCAACTTCAGTGATGACCATGGCTCTCGGGGAGATCTGGAACAACTTCACCCGTCTCCAGGATGGTATCACCCTTAACACACAAACAAGGATGAAACAATTAGAAATCTTTTTCACCATGAAGACATCCTAGAGAGCAGAAATCAGAGCATCTCAGGAGATTGGTCTGTTTGAAAGGAAACAAACTGTGGGACTATGAGATCTTACTATGGCTGGTAAAGCAAGCTAATAAGCAGTGGTATGTATTTAAAAAAATAAGTGTTTTGATTTTAATAATTTAAGAAACATTAATGGTACAGTGGCAGAATTACTAAATTAGTATTACTTACAGGGAACAGCTTGGGTTTCAGCTCCACAATGCCATATGGCCTTTGCTGTGGGGAACAATGAAATTGTTATTTAGTACACTGACACCTGCAGGAATTGACTATGTGATGTGCACAGTGACGCATGGTGCACTTGTATGTCAAATGAAAGAGACAATAAAAAAAATGCAATAAAGCAAGTGCTGCATATCTGTCATTCTAAAATACTCCTGCATTACTTGCAAGTCACCATACTTGTATGCTGCCTAAAGAATGAAATAACACTTTAGATCAGTGATACTCAACTTGCAGCCAAAGGGCCAAATCTGGCACATGATAGGATGCCAGGTAGCACATTGACCATTTTCTCATTTGTAGAGGAAATAAAGTAATTCAAACTGAGGGTTTTTCTTTTGTACTTTAAACGGTCAATAAGGTGCATGAGTGCATGAAAAAGCATCGCAATAGATCTTGTTTGTTAAAAAAAAGCCATAAGTTGATTGCCTGAACCCAACAGAGGTCCCAAATGTCCTCAGATTGTAGAAACTCAGCTGCATACAGCTGACCTGATGGGCCCCTGCAACTGGATCTGCATTGTTTATTCATTTTATCTGATAAATGTTATTAGTATTTGTTTATTGAGTGACCCCTGGCCTTTTTTCATTTCATTTTGCAAAAGGTGGCCACTGGGCAAAGCAAGTTGAGTATGCCTGGTTTAGATACTTAAAACATTAAAAAGTTATTATTCAGGAAGTGACATGTGCAAGTGATTAAAAGAAAAGCGTATGGAGCTGAGAGGTCTAACTCTAGTGCACACAGCTTCCAGGAGTCCTGCTTATGAAGTCATAAAATTCTGTTCACCAGGTTTTGACCACACTCATTTAAGTCTCTATTCTGTTTACTCCGAGTAGTACTCTGTTTAAATATTGTTAAATATTTCTGTTGACTTACAGAAATATGGTATTTCACACAGTAGTGAACAATCCAAGCAGGAATCAACAGGCGCGTTAATGTGAAAACTCCACCTTGGTATGCTTTGTAGGTCTGTAAGAAGATACACATTAAAGACAGGTTATTTCATATAGAGTAATGCATCATGAATCCCAGTGTTGATTCTGAGCAGGTGAAGAGTTTATGCATGTAAAATATTCAGCTGTGAAATACTCACAAATACAGTGTGCTTAAAACAGTTTCATAGAATATAGTACCTCATGTAAAAGAAAAGCAATACCATAACTCAGTAAAATAAAAATATAACAACACTTTCTCATGTGTTTCTTTTCTTTCTTTTTTGTTTTGTTTTTACTTTTCGTTTCTTTCTTTTTTTATTTTATCAAACAATTCATTTGTAACTTAATTATTTTGCTGATATTTGGGCCATTTATCCTGGAGTTGCTCATTACTTTCTGTTCATGTTTTTGGAATAAAGTTTGTTCAGGTTTCAGAGGGTTAAACATGCAAGAAAGACATTAAAATGCCAAAAATATAAGGCAAAGTACAGCAACACTCAAAAACAAAAAGATAGAATTGAAAAATAACAATCACAATATTGAAAAGATAGTTTTAAAAGATACTACAGCATAACTAATATATACATTGTAGAAGTCACAGCAGAATATGGCATAATAACAGGAACCCCCACAGCCATATCATAAACATAGTACAACCATAAACTGTATATTTACAGCCTATAACAACAGACACAAGTTAACAAGCTATTAATTCAGCAAACGGTGAAAATAACAACAAGCCTGACATGAACAAGCTAACGTTAGCTGTTTGGCCATGTTAAAGGTGAACATTCAGCTGTATTTTAGCTATAAATATGTTAACTTTCATGAAACTGGCCGTGGTTATACTATGAAAAATATGTAGTTTGTTTAATGATATATCGCTTGTATCATTCGTGGTTGTTTATGCTAGCTAGTTAGCCTTAGCTGTGCACCGGGACTCACGTAAAGCCTCCACAGGCTCTTGGGCTCCAGAAAGCCAGCCCAGAATCTGGCGACGGGGCCCGGAGGTTTGGCTTGTACCACGGGCTCCCTCGGGCTGAGCTCCTGGTCCTTCAGCCACTGTCTCCGGAGCTTTCGAAGCTGCTCCAGACGGAGCTTCTCGTCTGGTGTGTAACCAGACATCGCTTATTTCTGATGTTCAACCTCGGCAGTCCTACAATGACACCATGGAGGACACTTCCTTTAGCACAAAACAGCACCGACCCAGAAGAAGAAGGACAAGCGGAAACGTGACACAAGTTCAGTGGGACAAATTTCACAGCGACACCTGCTGGACTGGATAAAAACATGTCCCACTAACAAAATATATGTATTACTAATTTTTAAAAATCCCAATTTCTCATATGATGAAAAGTACGTAAGCCATTTTATTATTATTTTAGCAAAATGTAATACACATAAAATGATTTGGCTTTCAAAGCTACTCTCTTTTTATATCTTTTCAAGATACATAATTTGAAATATATGACAACTGAAAATGTAAAACATAATTTTTAAATAGGCAAAACAAACAAGATTATTCACAAATTTCATTTAAATCCAATTTTTATATCAGACCCTGAATATACATAGTTTTTTGTTACGTTTCTGTCTTTCCTCTGCATTTTATTATGCAATTTAATTTATTTTCATTATGACATTTTGCTATACATTTTCTGTTTTGAAAATATTGAATATATATGTTTTTTATATGTCAATAAAATTGAGGAAATACAAATAAAAAAAACAAAAATACTGTGAGGGAAGATAATATGTGGCATGATGTGTTTTCCTTTTCTTATTTTTGTATTCATTTGTTCTACTATTTGTAATGCAGTAAAACAACTAACTGAATCATTCTGAGTGACAGAAAACTGATGCGAGAGATGCAGTCAGTTCACACACTGCAGGCAATTAGTTCAGTCACAGTTTTTGGTTTATGACATGACAATATTTTACTGATGAGTCACACTTCGGTAATCAGAAAAATGCCAACTTGCAGTAATGTGCTGCAGAAAAGGCCTTTTTTTCTTGAATGTACAGAAAGTTTTGAACATGCGCAGTTATCTTAAACACATATGAACTACAAAAGTCCAGGGATTTATTAGTTAATTATCATGTATTAATGTGCATAGACTTGAACAACTTGTTGTTGCATTACTCTACTACTACAGTAGGTGGTGAGATGCACCTTTCAAGCTGGTTTGTGGTTCGCTGTAAAAGAAGAAGAATACTTCAGTCTCTGCCTGTCCTGTCACATGCAGGATGGATGCAATCAACTAGCGTTATTTAATTTGCGGGATAAATGTACAACAATCAGGCCCTCTGTGGATATTTATTAGCCTGATATTTCATAAGCAGTGACGTCAGGTAAGACTTATTTTGTTTACCGATCGCGTGGACCTGTTAAAACTCTCCTAGCGTAAATGCTACAAGCTAAACTGAATTAACCTTGGTAGAGTTATTGTTATGGTTAGTTAGCTGTCAGCCCATTCATGATCGAGCTGTAAAATAACAAGTATACCGATTTTTTAGTTAATCGTGATATCACCGTTAAATAGCAAACTTTCATGATTTATCTAAGTCAGCTTTACACGGTTCGCTGTTCACGGAACTAACGTGTTGTTAGTCGGCACTAACATTAGCCACCGAGCTAAGAGCAAACTATAACATCAGCAAAAGTCAACGCGACATATGTTCAGATTGCGTAATCCTCACAGACCATATGTTTCAGTTATTGTGGAGCTGTTGGAATAAATACAGTTTACTTTTACGTGTCTATTAGGATGTGTTTTGATGAATAAAGATATGCATATATGACTGTAGCGTTAGTTTGGTAAAAATGATATTTAATCTGCACTTTAACCCTCAGAAACCTAAGCAAATTGATTTGCTTTCTTGGGAAAAAAACAAACAAACAAAAAAACAAAACAAGTGAAGGCAATGAGCGACTTAAAAAAGACATGGCTCCGAATTAGCAAAATTAGTTGTAAAAAAAAGAGACAAAAAAAATTATCTAAAAAAAAAAGTTTAAAAAATGGGCATATATATGTGTTTGTGTGTGTGTATAATTCTAATAATTATTCATATAGTTTTCTGGACCTTTTTTTTTTAGTGTTTTCCTTTTAAAATGATAACTTTCACATCTTTTTCTTGTTACCTTATACTCATTTCTTGCACTGGGTAGGACTTTTCTTGCCTAGTTGCTCACTGCCCATATTTTCAAAAGAAATGGAACAATTTTGCTCTGGTTTTAAAGGGTTTAACAGCTTCTGAAGGGCGCCTGAAAGCGGCACAAGAAAACTAATGTCAATCAAGGTTTCAAAGGGTTAACATAAAAACATTCTTATAGATTTCATTTGGAGCAATTACATTTTGCAGTCAGTCATTAAGTACAGGCAAGCAGGTAAAAAAAACTAAATGTATAGAGACAACAATGCACAACATGGCCAGTACTGTAAACAGTTAATGCAAGGCTGCATTGGAGAGAATGCTGGAAAACCTATTGTACTGACAATATAACGAGTACGTATCAATGGAGAGGTTATTTTACTCATCTGTTGATAGAAAACACTGCAGCAGGAGTGGGAGATGTGAATACAACCCTCTGTCATGGTGTGAATGATTTTATAATTTGATATGGAGATGAAGAAAATGTACCAACATAACAATTGAGAAACATTTTATGGATAAATTAATTAGACAAAACTGACTGGCAAAACCAGCAAAAAAGATAATACCAAAGGAAGTTACATAATCAAAATGAGGCAAATCATATTAAAATCTAATACTGCTATTAAGCAGTCCTGCTCATTGATGTACTGAGAGATACAGATAGCTACCACAGTAAAACAGGATGTCAACATTTATATGGTTAATTATTAAACATTATGAACTCCAATAATAATAATAATGTCAAATAATTTTCTCTTTATAAAATATCTTTGTACATGTCAATGCAATATGTGAAAATCAAATCATGTTAATAATGTCTACAGTCTGTTGTACCTATGGCTTACTAATGGTTGATTGATTTGATTTTGATTTGATTCTTATGTGTGTGTCATGCACACATCCCAACCCTCATGGATTTACAAGACACCATAATAATATTGTTGCAGTGATCAATCCAGAATGCACATTATCGTACAGCTCAGTTCCCAAACAAAATACTCTGACTTAAACAAAACTCAGATTTTTTCATGTTCATCCACACAAAATAAAACCAAAAACATAAATGGTCATTTTTCTGAAAGGTTCAACTGTTAAGTCTTCACCAACAGGACAATTAAATAATAAAAAAAAAACTCATTCTCACTTTCTTCAGAGTTACAAAACAAAATGTGGCCTATTACCGGTCTGTAAGGCTAATGGTAATGTTTCTGAGCAGAAATTTCTACATATGGATGTTTGTCTTTGGTTTAAATTAGACTTAAGTTACATACTGTTGCTATTCTGTGTAAGACTGTAAGTGAATGTTTTTTTGTCTCTTCTCCTGTGCAGGACTGTGCTAGACTTTGGATGGAGTCAGCACCCAAGTTTTCATTGTCTTGTGTAGTCGCAGCCAGGAACCGCAGGGTTCGGGATTCAGGCCACCCTGTTCAACAGCAAGAGAAGAATGGTCAAGTATTTCTGTAACAGCGCAGACATCAGGAGTACGTGGGACCACGTTGTCTCTGCTTTTTGGCAGAGGTACCCAAACCCATTCAGGTACTCAGTATTTTGTAAAGTCAACACAACCCAATCTCGATGTCCGTGGTTCAGAGCCTGAAATGAAAACAAGAACCAACAATTATACTTGCTGAACTTAGTCAAGTTTTGAGTGACATGAGTGAGTGAGTTTGTTGTTTTTAGTAAAAATTTTAAATCAGTTATGATGGATTAGTAACAAAATAAAAATTTAACTTGATATTCGGATGATAAAGGACATCGTTATGATTCAAATATTATTGAAAACCATTTTGCATTTCCAAATTCTCAACTCTCTAGAGGGCTGCTGGGATGAAGCAAAGTTACTGAGTGTTTGTAGACCTGCAGGAATCTTGTTATTGCATTTAGTTAGCGTGGGTGGAGTGTGTCACGGGTTCAGCGTGACTTACAAATTTGATAAAATCTGATAAAATCTACTGAGGAGTTGTGCGGACCCAAAACAGCATGCAGACAGTAGTTATGCTTTTGAACAAATTGATAAATGGTTAGGTTAAAAGCAAAGTTAAACCTAGTTAAAATAACTTAAAATGAGTCCAGGTACTCAGACCATGCAAAATGTCTCGGTATTAAAGGTCTCTCAGGCACGTGGCGTCTTCATCTGTCTCTGCCTCCTCTTTATATCAGGCGTTAACATAGCATGACATCAACTTTAACTGAAAAGGGTGAGCCAAAATAATTTGAATTCAAAAACAAATCAAATATTAACACTAATAAAGCAAATATAATGAAGGGAAATAATTCATTAAAATAAGCAAACTGGGCAAGCAAAAGTTTTTGTCAGTCTCTGATCCAGTCAGTATTATCGTCTCTTCACGTTTAAACATTTATGACCATCAAATATAAAAGAGGGACCTAACTGGAGCAGGAGTGAGGCGTGCATTCACCCCTCCGCTTTCCCACGAAGCGTGTTCGTGTCTTTGCAGCGGCGTGCGTCTGCGTCGAGCCTGCGTCC
Organism: Plectropomus leopardus; assembly: GCF_008729295.1. Lineage (NCBI taxonomy): Eukaryota > Metazoa > Chordata > Actinopteri > Perciformes > Serranidae > Plectropomus > Plectropomus leopardus. The sequence continues at coordinate 13,164,451 of NC_056466.1, forward strand.
CTCTCTCTTGCGAGCTGTCCTCCGTCCTCCCGGGCTCTGCAGGACTCTGGACCCGTCACAGGTTGGCGTCTTCCCTTTCTCCTCCATGTGTCGTCGGTACTCCTCTCAGCACGCGCAGACCCCACACACTTGTGCCTCATTAGCTGTGGGGAGGGAGGTAGAAGCACAGCGCACCCATCAGCACCGGCTGCACCCAGCGAACACTTCGCAAACACAGGAAGTTCCCACAACCACACAGCGCCGCCACCAAGACCAGACCGCACAGACATTCCCTCATGCACACACTAGTGTTGTAGTCAAGACCAAGACTTGGCTGAGACCTGAGTGTGCTGAGACTGAAGACTAAGACTGTGTGTGTGTGTGTGTGTGTGTGTGTGTGTGTGTGTGAGAACAATTCTCCTCTGAGTTCTATGATGGGTGGCAGCCGTTATTGGTGACAAAAAAAGCAAGCTACAAGTGACTTGGCTGGATTTAAAGAAGGGAGTAACAAATAAATCCTTTGTGGTTTCAACTGGTCTAGATTAAAAATCTGGAATCCGCTACGTCCGAGACCGAGACAAGACCAAGTCAATGTTCATTCAATTCCAAAACGAGACCAAGACCCTCAAAGTGACCGATCTAATCGAACACTAGCTCACTCATACCACATCACCCTGTGACAAGTGCATTGCAGAAACCTTGGAAACAGTTTAGGTGAACCGTGTGCACACAACTGAAAAGAGCCCTCAGCCACGATTAAGACAGAGAACTGAGAATCACAACGGAGAAGTAAAACTAAGTTTGGCATTTTCATAACTGTCAGATCACTCTGACTCGACCTAAAAACATCAGAATCTTGTTCTATAAAATCTCACAAACATCACACAGGCATTTTGTGCAGAAAACAATGCACCAGGACCCCAAAAAACATGTTTTCTCTTTAAAAGTGGAGCATAGTTTTAAACAGAACTGAAATTAATCATAAACTGATTTTTAACCTGAAAGTTAAAGAAGTTCACATTTTTACCAAGTCTGTCTAAAACACACAGGCAGAAAACAACACAAAACAAAACAACAACTACAGACTTTGTCCCTAATCACACACATTGGGGGAATGGATCTCTTACAGGAAGCAATAACGGTTTCATTGTGGACCGCTTACAAATACAGACTTAAAGTGAATTGTTATCCTGTCCTTTACCAGTGACCATCTCGCTGACATGGCTGTGTTTTTGTACCCATCAGCACTCATGTTCTCACAGAGGACGTTGTGTACCGGGAGGTGACTGCGGATAACCGGCTCCTCTCCAGACGCCTCCTGATGAAGACCAATCGGCTGCCTCGCTGGGCAGAGCACATCTTCCCCTCTGGCATGGCTCGCTCTGTGTACATCATCGAGGACTCCATCGTGGACCCCGTCAACAGGAGCCTGACCACCTACACCTGGAACCTGAACCACACGACTCTCATGGTGAGGCGTCTGACTCTCTGTGGCTTGTTGCCTTTAGGTTCACGTTTCCTTTTCTTAGTATTGAACCTTTTTTTGCTGGAAATTTCCCATAAGTCTTTGAAAAAAGTGAAAATCAATAAATTTGTCAAGTTGTCATCCACCAGTGGGTCTCATTGGCCTTATGCACACAGCTCGCACTACTAAGCTAAATCTGTGACATTCGCTTGATTGGAGCATTTTTTTGGCTATAATCATTATTTTTATAGTAATGTATCACATGATAACGTGAATACAATGAGTCAATATGAAAGGCGTTTCTCAAAGTGATCTACAGAGAATCATCACCTGAAGCTGCAGCTTCCTTTGGCTATGCGGAGCTTTATATTGAGTTTCAGTTCATTGTTCAGCTGTCTGAGCCGCAGCTTTACTGTCCTTGTTTACTCACTGTTCTCATAGCATCGTTTTCACTGAACATGTACATCACTTCGCACCAAAAGGCGGACAGACACAGTTAGCGATGAGCTGGGGAAAAAAGAAGCACAGCAGCAAAAAGTCTATTACATGATATTTATCTCACGAGTTGGTTAGGACTAATCTAATAGAGAGTTAATATTTGTCTGAAAAATGACTCCAAGTGAATGATAATTCGAATACCTTACAGTAGATCTTATACTGTATACAGGCATAGAGAAATATAATAAAAATAAGTATGCAAGAAAAAAGTGCATTATGCTGCAGTATATAACAGAATATATACATTTAAAAGCAGAAAAATACGCCTTGCTACAGGTGTGCTGAATATAAACTCAGAGCGTAATGAGTAAAATTAAATAAGAGTTTTGAACAGACAAATTTATTGCAGTGTATGGACCAATTGAATTATTGCACAAATTAAGTAGAGACTAGAGGGCATCAATTCCGGTGTTGCAACTGTATATGCAACTGCACACTAAGAAGTTCATTATTTCTACTTAAAAGTTGGCGACATCTTACCACAAACAACAGCTGTACAGTGTACTGAATTCTTATGAAAACTGATTCATACAAGAATCAAGATTATTCATCCGCATTTCCAAAATAAATTCATAAATTAAAAAAACAAACCTCTTGTTCATCATCAGTGTTGCAGTTTTCTCGTTTGATGTTTGCAGAGTAGAAAATACTGAACTCTGTGCAGACAGGTGTAGCTGGTAACTGCAGGAGTGTAAAAGAAATATTAATTTAAGCAGACTGATCTTCAAAGGAGGCAAGTGTTTGAACAGTTCAGATGCAATAATCTCCCAGGAAAGAAGAACCTTGACATGACCCGGACGTCATGTGGCTTTGAGGTGTGCCATGTTCACACTCTCCCTGCTGCACACTATCTGCTCATGCAGGATGGATCACGCTACTGGTGTTTTAATCTGCAGCAGTATGAAACAAAATTGGAAGTTCAACTAACTGGTCGCATTAAATTAACTGTCTGAATAAAGCATCCAAATTACACTGGAAAAACATGTAATATGCTGTACTCAGTGGTTTGTTATATTAAAATGAACTCTCATATTAAAACTAAACCTAACAAAGACACTTACAAGTCAATTCGGTTTGTAATGTCCACAAATGTCATGAAGCGTGATCATGAAGGAAAAGTATATTAATTTGTTTTAAGCATGTGTTTTCATTATAGTTCAGCTCTCAAGTGCCTGTTTGTCAAAGCTGTTCATAAAATACATTCATTTGTCTCGTTTGCTGCTGTTCCTGCTCTGCCTGATCAACTGTTCGACAGCCTGGCCCTTTATCTTATTTGCTGTCACTTTTCTCTTCCTTCATGTTAGTCGGTTGAGGAGCGTTGTATTTTCCGAGACTCGGCGGAGCAGCCAGCCACCACCCAGCTGAAACGGGAGGCATGGATATCTTCAAATGTTTACGGCTTCTCCAGACCTATTCAGGTACTTTTACCCTTTTTGTTCAATTACCAATTCTTAAATCAACATGTTAAACTATTCTGATTGTATCTGATATCTTCAAAATTATCTCTTTTATTCTGTCTTTTTTTTATTACTATTATAATTATTATGTGACCCCAGTCTGCCAGTTGGTGGTGATGTAATTAATGCCCAAAGAAACGTGATTTTGAAAATGCAACGACCCTGATATTATAACTGCGATTGACTTGAAATTCAGCAGATATCCAGCTCAATGGGGTTCCCAGGAGGTCCTTTAAAAACACTGAATTTAGGATTCTTAAAATCATCAACAGCATTACATTTTGTTGACAAAGTATTAAATTTACTGGTTCCTGGTGTTATGGCGCCCTCTAGCAGACATCAGCAGGAACTACAAGCAGAGCTGCAGACACACTGAAATATATTCCTAATTTAGAAGCCTTATATTGTTTTTTAATTGAGTTCAAGCCATGCAGGGTCAGAAACCTATCGAATTTGTGCCCCTTTGACTAATTGGTCACATGGTGGTGCTGTAATTACGACCCCAGGTCACACCCCTCACACCATACGTCTAACTGACTTGAAATTTGGCAAAAAAATCCAGCTGAATGTGCTCTACAAAAAATAATATGACATCAGATTTTTGCATTTTTTGTCTATAAACACCAATGTTGGTATATAGCATTGCTGGACATAGATACACATTTCTATTATAAATGAACAAGATCAGTCAAAAATTGTGGCTGCTATCCATCAAAGTCTTTACAATGGGTGGAGCTTAGCAATAAATTGGCCATAACTCATTAACAATTTGACCTACCAAAGCATTTTGATCCTGACCCAAAGTGGGCTCCCCAAACAACAAAAATGTGTACCTCAGTAAGTAGAGGATAGAATTTCACTAAATTTGGTGCACATGCTCTGGCCTATTAAGCATTTAAGCTGTTATGCCTTTGTTTAATTTGCTGTGAGCCGGAACGTTCTGCAGACATGAAACTTGGCGCCGTAGTTTGATTGGTAGGTCATAGTATGGGCAGTAGAGGCGTGGAGGCCTGTGTGCAAACGCCAGAATAAAGAAATGGAAGATTTGAGGGGAGAAGTGGAAACGATGCCAAAAACATATGAAATGTGTTGTTTTTAGATGTGGAAGATGCCAGGCTTGCTTTGATATCCCCAGAGAAAAGGAGAGAGGACTGTAAAGCTCAGTGTTGTTTTTTTAAACGTCACCCCCTTGTAAAGCCATTTCCTGTTCTGACTTTTCCCAGGAGTTTGGATTGGCCCGATTCAAGAGCAACCAGGTGAAGGCCATGAAAGGGCTGGAATACGCTTTGACCAACTTACAGGGTACGTACACTTCACCAGCAGAAACGGGAGAAAAGTGCAAGGGAAGGAGAAGATGGAAACAAAACAGTTTATTTTTAACTGTCGCTATTTGTGGAGAGGAGAGACTCAGACGAGAAGTAGGGCTTCATTTTTTTCAAAACAGGCTGCGACACATTGTGCACTATTTATATTACCCATTTATTTATACATTATCTGTACATTGCATGTATGGCTCAACATCCTCATCGTGTGTTTTCATGAATGCGGTAAAAATAAAAGCTGAAATAACTCGCCCCAGACATTCAGATGTTTACCCAAATGTTTTGCAAAAATTCTCAAATAGGAAAGTTGTAAGCATTGCCTACCCCTACACCATATGTTTGTCTCAGAAACAGGTTAATTTCAGCAGTTATTGTTGCTCAGAAATACCATGTGACTACAGAGGGATATGAAACCATGGCAACTACAGTGACAAACAGCCTGAATTTAGGTTTAGACCAAAACAATTTAGGCAGTCAGTGTTGCATAAACAAAAAACTGTAGAGCAGGCAGTGTGACAGGCACATAAAAAGCCTGAGAGACGAATGGGGGAAATGCATCAATAACCTGACATTACATTATTAAAGGTGCTGTCTGTAAAATACAGGACTTCAGTAACTAGTGGCACCTGTAGAAAACTGCACCATTTGCAAATGTGTGTTCTCCGTCACAACAAGGGAGGAATGTGTGTGTGTGTGTGTGTGTGTGTGTATGAGTACTAGATTTGCAGGAGAAATTAAAACCGAAAATTGCTCATGAAGATCCCTCCACTTCTAAATAGCAATCATATTAAAAACAAGAAAAAAAGATAAAACCATAGATTGCATAATTGATCAAAGTTTCAAGACTAAGTAGTAACACAAAATTGATAGAAATGCCAATATTCCAAGTTCGATTACATTTAAATGATCGGAGAGGTGAATTTAAATCACAGGGCGCTGTTAGTGGAGAAATGCAGCGCCTTGTTTGGCAGCGGAGCCTGACGAGTGAGTGTTGTGCTACAAAGTGTGTGTTGTGCTGATGCAGCGTACTGTTGTCTGAAAGGACATTGTTATGATTCTGTCCCACTGCCCCTTTGTTGATGGCACTGCAGGGATTGGGATCAGGCTGAGCGTTGTGGTAAGTATGTTAGCGGTGGGGCATCCATCTGCCAGCCCAGGCCTTGCCCAGGGTTGTCACATGATGCCACATAACAGCGTCACACTGTAGGCTGTGTAGCGGAGGTAGTGACAGTCTCCCTTTGTGTGTTCTGTGTGCAGATACACACCGAATGTGTCTGGAAAAGTTGGAGTAAAAGTGACCGAGAAGTTGATTTAGCGTTGGTGTAGATGTAGACTGTGTTTAGTTTAGTTGACCCCCAGATAAAAAGTGAACCCTAGTCGTGACCTTTTTATTTGACAAAAAATAGTGCCAGTGTTTCTTTTTTCCCCAGATTCGACAATGAATATTTCTTCCAGCAAACAAACAGGTCATCAAGTATTAATTCTACCCACTGCAGTAAGAATTGTGCTTGTGATTGACATTGTGGTGTCTTTTTGTTTTTGTTATTTAAAAATCATCTTTAACTTTTTAGTTACAGTCTAAATTCTATTTGAATAAGACAAAAAGTCTAAACCTAGTACAGCTGCACAGCGTATGAGATGACCGAGGGCTTTGAAAACAGGAAGTGGCAGTATTTACTCAGTAACAGAAAGTACTTTGCCCTGCTGTTGCTGTCCAGGCCAAAAATCACTGTAAATACATGTTAAAATGAAGAATAGTACTCACAGTTACGCAGCAGAACGTACCTGCTTTCTCTGGTCGGGGATGTACATCCCTGTGTGATCATCGGAGCGAAGTCCTGCCAGTAAAAATAGTTTGTTAAATGAGCTATGGGCACCGATTAATCGGTCAAATTGATAAATGGTCGTCCTGTAGTTACGGGTTGTTACTAAGGTCTATGCACCCATTCCGACATTTCAGTGTGTAATATTCAATAATGTTACCCATTAATTTTAGGGCTTGTGTGTCATAAAGGCTGTTTTAAAACAAATTGATGAGGGTCTTTTTCCTGAACTGTAACTGCCAGTAAGATAATTTGCTAATTCCACCCTGGTTTTATGCAAACGTTTCAGTGGCTATAGAAAATGAGCCAAACAAAGTTGCCATTCGACTGATGATAGCAATGTGCTTTCCTAGGCTGTGACAAGTGTGTTGATGAAGTAATTAGTTGTAGCATTTCACTCATGTAACAGCTAGCTAGCTAGTTTGATAATTCCACCATCCTAATATGCTTCGCTGGTTATGGCAAACGAGGAATAATAGAGGACTGTCAGCACTTGTTCATTTTGGAGGAGCAACGGTCAGTGGGGAAACTCAAACACTTACATCGTCACTAACACAGTCACATTTATAGGGCTGGCCTCACTCGCTGCAGTCCATCCAAAAACTTTATAATAAGAATATGCTCCCTCTGCACATATCAATATTTAGATTTTAATATATTTATCAGTATGCCACATACATGTAGAATAAAATAAACACTGCAAAAGTGTTTACTTTATTCTTTATTATATAATGTCAGAATGCAAACTCAGAAGGCACATCCTGTGTATTTGTTCTTGTGTTTTACATTTAATGCAGATTTTAAGATTTGGGGATTTGGAGAATAAAAAAAATCACATGTATGTTGCACAGTAGATGCAAATATTTGTGACTTTCAAAATAGTGTCAATTACTGCAGTTTGCCATTGCATGGCAGTATAGTCACTGATAAGTGATAGAGATCAGGGAGGTACTCAGTGTTGCTGCTGTAACCACTGTAAAATCATAATTTCTGGTTGTTCTGATGTTTTTATGCAGTTCTTAACTGTCCAGTTTGGGGAAAAAACTCCTGATTGATTGGACAGAGTAGAGAGTGTGAGGGAAAGCTTTAATGTAATGCAGACTGCATGCAGTGCTCCTGGGTCTGTGTGACTCTACCTGTAGCTGATCTGGATGGTGAACTAGATTAGATTAACTTGACTGTACACAATTCTTACCTCACAAGTCCACATCCAGTATTTTTAACAATTCGCTCAGCAGATTTCTGATCTCTTGCAATGAATACATTTAGTTCATTCAGTTAATTAGCATTGCTGCTTGTGATAACAGCTGGAAAGGCCCTGAGTAAAAGCTGATGCAAAACTATGAAATGAGTTCACTGAAGTTTTCGGAGAAACTGGTGCTCATAATTACCCTGTCCTGTATTTAAACTTTCTGAATTACAGTACAGGTGATTTTTAAAGGAACATCTCTTCTTGTAACAGTCGTGTATTAACATTTACCACATAGAGCTGAATGCACTTCAGTCTGTAGTGCTAGTATTCACTGCTAAAGTCAATAACTCAGTGATAATTCGACCAAATGATTGGAAAAGTATCACAGTTTATATACACTTCTATCTTAATCTAGTTACAACCATCATACAATGAATCAACTAGCAGTCCCTCCAGGATTACGACATTTTTTGGGCGATATCTGTGGTCTAAAATGCTTGATTTCACGACAGCTTCCCTAAAAGATTGCAGTGCATGTTGCAGTGTTTTAGACTTTTTTTCTTTGCAATGACATTGCAGGAGCAAGTAAAAATGGCAAAAGGTGTCATGATATGTTTTTTGTATAATTCATTAAAAATCAAAAGCCACTTCTGGGCTTTTAAATTTCATTGGGGTATACAGTATATGATGGTTATACCCCTCGCCCCCATCTAAGTTGTTAATCGTCTAGTTAGGTAGTCCCAATGTTGCAGTTGACTCACCAACTCTCTAGTCCGAGTCGAGGCACCAGTGTTTCGAGGGTGGGTCACCAAAGAGGAGTCCAAGTCCCGAGTCATCATGATGCCCCTTGAAAGAGCTGATGTACAAACAAAACAAAAATGACACAGCTGTCACCATTCCACATGGAGACTGATTAAAATTACACTTTTATTCTTTATATTACCGTCTATTATATAAACACCATGACAGTAACATAATTAAAACCCTAATGCCCCTAGGGACCTTCCAGAGTCTACTTTTGGTTAACCGATTGTGTTTAAGATGTGTATTTTTTGTTCAAGTGTTTTGTTTAAAGCAATCTTACTCATGGATTTAACTTGAACTGCACTTATTAGTTGTCCATAGTTCAAACCATGGCACCTTTATGAAATTACATTTTTAAAATACTTTTTTCTACCATATGACAATGATTTGAGTTCCAGGGCTGAGAGACAATGTTTTAAATAACGCTGTTAACAACATGTGACATTATAGAAATAAAAAATCATAATGATGAGTCCACACAACTTATGAATTGTTAACACCAAAGCAATATAATAAAAATGTCCTCCCGCGAGGTCTGACTGCCAGCTTCCTCTGTCTGTCCACTGCAGAAAGTCCGATAGCAAGAAAGCACGTGGCTACTTAATATGCACGCTATTCTGCATATCGAGTAGCCACGTGCTTTCTTGCTCTCTGGGTTAAAGCTTTTATGGTCGAGGCTCTTTTGGCTCGCGAGCTAACGAAAGCATTTCGTTTATTTTTCTGGGTGCGGCGGTGACAGGTGTCTGTTCAAGTCAAGTGTGCATTTGCAAATAAAACATATAGTTGTGCTGTGTCCGTGAAGGGACATTTCAGGATCCGAGGCGCATCTCACAAATGTGGACATTTATAGCCGGGGCGCGCGCGACATGAACTCGCATGCAGGTGGAGGAGTACACACATATCCCGCCACTGCAGGAAACTTACTGCTACAGACTTAATATGAATCCATGTATTATGCCATTTTTTAAGACCTATTACACATTATAGGTCGTCTGAGTCTTCGTCCAACTTACGAGTCGTACGTGGTCGTGTAGTTCAGAGTGTCAGCAATCATCAACTCTGGTTTGGTCGACTTTTAATCGACCTAGTTCGTGGTGAAATATGCCGTTTTTGCATGGGCGCAAACAGACACCATGAGATATGATCAAATGGCTGTATTTTACTCACGGTTTCTGATGAATCCGGGTTCTTCGGGTTCTTCTGATTACAGGATGTTTGGAGAGTTTCTGTGTGATGCTCAACTGATTTGTCAGATTGTGGCGTTCAAAGGAGAAAAGATAACAAAAAATAAACATTTCCCATAAAACAGGCCTTGGTGAAACTAAGTTCAAATCATTTTGTTAAAAATTGAATTTATCAAACAGTAAAACTGAGATTTAACCAAAATAACACGGCGGTTGAAGACTGCGTCTTCTTCAGCTAATTTCACACACCTGCCTTTAATGAGGGCACCCCGAGAGTTCAGGTGACGCATTCAAGTTACCCTTCAAAAAATGGGAAATTATAAGGGCTCGCAAAAAAATGGCTTTTACAGCGCAGTTTACAGCTACGTTTCTAATCGCCATGTCTTTAAGCTCAGGTGACCTCTGGTGATGCGTGCTGTGCACCACATACAAATAGATGAATACAAGAAGGAGTTTATTTTTAATACTGTGAGAATTTCTAAATACCCTGGTATACTGTGGTACCAACCAAGCTTAGTAATTTGAGGAAAATAAAAACCTAAAACACACTTAAAACTGTCAAAAAACTGGCAAGCAGACCATGAGAATGCTGAGATTTTTCTGCAATTGTAAAAATACCTCAAAGTGAATCTGAACTTTGGTGCTTTCATACAAGCAGTGAATTTAGTCACCTTTCACTTTCAGCAGAGTTATTGGGGCCCCTGCGTGACACAAACAGCAAATCAACCATACAGATAAATCAGCTAAACTTTACTGAGCAAAAGGAAATATGTAAAAATCTGCAGCCTGTCCGTCACCTCTCAGCCATTCTAATTTTAAAAGGGGTTGACATCGGCTCCACTAAAACACGCATGACATGATTTTTGTCGTTGTTGTCAATACAGTAAAAGCCAATTTTCACCATTTGGTATGTTTTTATTGTTTCATAGCTAACACTTTTGTTTGCTTTTTGGCAACTATAAATTGCAAAGATACCCTCCCTCCAATTATTGTCCAAACATGAAGAGCTTTCTGCCTCTGTCAGCGTGCAGCCATCCTCCCAGGAAAAACGCATATCTGCTGCTTTGTCTGAAGGAAGCAGCTCGTCTCTGCTCTCTTTCCGTCTCTCTTAAGGGAAGCTGCTCCGCTGTGTTGTGATTGTGGTTGTTGTCCTTCTCATGTGAGATACTTAAAGTCTGAGGGTTCAGAGTCAGGTCAGGCACAAACGGACCGTGCAGCCAGTGTGAGGCAGTTCATAGCAGCAGTACAAATGCTGGTGTGCTCAAAGGCTTTTTTAAGAAGCATTTTCTCATTTAAGAGGAAGTCTGTGATAATTTTGATTTATCACCTTTCCATCATGCATGTCATCAGGAAAAGCCTCTTTCAGGAATTTAACTGCTTACATAAATGTGATGATAACGACTCAACATGTTGGCCTAATGCATGAATAAGCATGTAAAAGTCTTAAAAAGCAATCTTACTCGGTCGGACCTGGTAACATTTCGGTAAAACTTTCAACACAGCACAAGTCTGAATCATATGTCATCACTTTTTTCACATTACATTTCATTTATTTATTTTTTTAGAACCTGTTAAAGAAAATATATAAATGATTATACAAACAAGCAGATAGACAAAAAAAAAGTATTGACAGACAATGAAAACATAAAGCAAAAGAAATCAAAGACACAATGACTTAGTTTACATTTGAAAAGGAGTGAGACGTAAAAATTTATTTAATCCCACCCCTTCTGCATAAGACATTGAATTTTAATTAATCACTTCCTGATTTATTTAAACATATACTCTAATTAACTAAACAATATTCATACACCCACATACCCAAAAAAGTTATTATTTACAGAAAGAAAGGGGGAAAAAAAGATAAACTAGGAAAATAAACAGTAACCCTTATAGACACCTGGTGACACCTTCATCCCTGTACCTCATGAAAATCATGTTTTAGTACATATTTTTAAACTGGTTAATTAAGATCAGGGCCAAGAGCAGGTGCCAAACCTTTTGCTCCCGCTGGGCTTTTTTCTGTGAATTTTCTGTCCTGTCTTCACAAAGCCGTATAAGTCTGAACAAAAAGGCGTTACTTTTAGAACATGATGTATATTCCATGTCTGAAAAAGGCTGAAGAAAACATTTTGTCCTGTCCTCTCTCTCTCTCTCTCTCTCTCTCTGGACGCTCTGTGGACTCTCACAGGAGAGACGCCCCAGCGGCTGCTCAGGGACACAGTGAAGGACGCATCAGAAAAGGCCAAAGAGGCAGCCAAGAGCCTGGCTTCTGCTGCTGCTGTCCCACAGAAACCCCAGCAGTACGTCTGACAGGACAGTGACATGACCTCAACGCGATGCCTTTTGATCGTCTCGATCGTCTCAACTGGACTGAAGTTTTCTGAGATCTTGCTGATCTCTTTCTTCTTTCAAATGAAGCAGCCTGTCTCCTCTACGGTTTGACTTCTATCTTTTTCTGTCTCTGTCCTCAGCTCTCTGTCTTTGTTAAATCTCAGGTCCTGAGCCTTTTGTCTGAAACATTTTGCCTTTGTGGAAACATTCAGATTGTGACCAGCAGCACCCTTTAATGCTGTAACTACGTCAGGTATGAATGCACATGTCCATCTTTTGCCATATATGTAATCATCAGAGTATCTATTTTGGTATTTTGAATATTTATTATATTTTCATGCAAAATGATAAATAATTTCACCACTTTAAGACATGCATCAGCTGTTGTAACACTGAGATATTATTGTGCTTTTGGCACTGGTCCGGCCGTAAGTTCACATTAGACTACATCACAATGCTGTTGCTGTGTATTTTCAAATTAACATACACAAGGAAGGACGGGGATCCTGATTTGATGGTTGCACGCAGCATATATTTTTCAGTCAATCTATAATGACAATTTCCTCATGATTTCTTCCTTATTTGACATTTTCTAGATTTTAGACTGAACTCAAACACATCAGCACACAGTGCGTTACAGGTCTAAGCACACAGCGTATTCTGTGATAGTGCGTACATTAATTAAAAGAAATGGTGTAAATGCTACTGGTGAGTCACTGCCAGAACGGCCTGTGCTGAAGCTTTGATAATCACAAGATACCAAAGTGACTTCTGTGGAAAAAAAATCAGACTGAGCAAAGTTCTCACAGCTCTGCGCTGATTTACTCTGTAATGTGATTAGCCTTTAACTGTATGCCTGAGGTGCGATAGTGAAAATATTTTAGATTTCAGTCTGCCTGTTGATATGAAGCTTAAGCTGTGATTAAGATGATATATTATTGTAAAGATTTCATTGATTGCATTCCTTTTTAGGTGGATTTTTTTTTTGTTTTTTTTCTGCTCTGACACTTGAATAATAGTTAAAAAATAATATTTATTATATATATTCTTGTGATGTATTTTGAAGAATCATTTAGCATTAAGCATATTTGTAGATTTATTTTAACCAGGTAATAAGGTTTGTAAAAACAAAATCCATTGGACTTTTGATTGAAGAAGGTAATATTTTTTGTCAACATTTTTGAAAACACTTTCAACCAAACCTGCAAGTTAAAGTCCAGAAACTAAAGTCTCTTGTTTTCTCATTTAGCTTTAATAAAAATGTGATAAGTTCTGGTTTTATTTTGCCTCTGTGTTGATTTCACCAGTTAACTTTTTTTCTGCTGCTGCAGTGACAAAACATGAACTCTGACCTTTAAAAACTAGTTAATATTCCAGACTACAGATTCGTTTCACAGCTGCACAAACCAAACAGGAAGCCCTTTACCATCTGAGCATCTTTATCTGCATATTCCTGCTGCTGCGTTCGGTTAAAGGTTGTCACAGTTGCTGCATTTCCCGCGACAATAAGCAGCTCGTAGTTCCACACAGTGTATCACAAATCATTAAACAGGCAATAACAAGGCTGCAGCATTTTTTTTTTGTATAAAACATTTTAATTATATTACAATGAGAGAATACACAATACCTTCAAGTGTTTGCTAAAATGTAGCCAGCACCAGGTAGTCGTGTACACACGCTCACGCACGCACACACACGCTCACACACACATACACAAAAAAAAAAAAAAGGAACTTATATAACATCTTCTGAATGCATATTACACATCCACTAAAAAGGAACATATTCACAGGTCTCTGGCACAGAACTCTCCCTACTCAGTATGTCAGCCCAAACAAACTCCCCACCATCCTCCTCTCAGACTATAAATCCCAGCCTGCTCGATCTCTACAGCCTCTAGCTTCTTGTGGATTTAAAGACGATGCTGGTGTGACACCCAGAGCATCACACAGTACATAAAGATGCAAAATAAAGAAAAAAGACAAAAAGGCAGGGGGGAGGGGGGTCCGGAAAGCAGGATGCTGACCTAAAGCCTACAAGTAGTTAAAGCTATTTGTCTGGAATTACATAAAGGAGCTAATCATTCATGGAAGGTTTAAAAAGTGACTACTTATTTGGCAGGAATAATATTTCGTGGAAGTCATTGTGTGGGTTTATATAAGCACAGTTCGTCAGCAGGCTCAGGATGGTGTCTTCTGTTTCTGATCTTTTCTGTGTGCGCAGACTTGACTCTGCCCTCTGAGCAGACTGTCCTTGCTCTGCACTTCACCCTGATTTCATCCCACCTCTCTTTTTCTCCGCCTGCTGACTTCCCCCAACATCACACGGCGGTGCTTTTGTGCTCTTAGAAAACCCGACACGCTGAAGTAAATCTCTGTGCAACAGCAACATGAAAGCAACTATCAAACCTTGTCTGTGCTTGCTCTGATTACTCTTAAATTAGGGCTTTGATCTTAATAGGAGTTCAATGAAGAGCCCCTTCAGCTTCTTGACATTAATGTTTTTACAAATGAAGAGGAGAAGCTGCCTCTGTTGCGGTTTAAAAAATAAGAGCAACTATGACTGATTTTACAGTATTAATGAGTACAATCTCTATGTTTTCCAAGGCACATCATTAAAAGAATTTCCATAAACACTAATCCATCCAGCATTCAAACTAAATGTTACCGCGTCCAGTCAGCTGCTCAAAGCCACTCCGAGTTTGTGCTATGTTCATTTTTCAATGATGGCACTGAATGATTATAATCTCATATCTGGCCCTCATCCCATTCACTCTGTCGCTTTTCTGCCGGGAGGTTCTGTGCAAGAGAAGAACTTTATGCCATTAATATGGTTTCGCTAAGTTGTTCGTTTGACCAACAAACTGAAAAAGGACATTTCTGATACAGTCATGTACAAATCCTTTGACATTAATGTAAACTCTCGATGACAAATAGAAAAAAAAAAACAGCTTTCCAAAACAAAAAGATTTTTTTTTGCCCTCCTGCAGTGTATGGAGAGAGTGCAGATAGGAGGTAAAATTCATAAAAACAAAATAGAGTTGGTCACCAAAAAAAAAAATAAAATAAAATAAAAAATGCACCACAGAGTCAAAAGCAAAACCACCTGTTTGTCTTAAAAACCCTGCCCGCCCACCCTCCCTCAGAAAGCACAAGATGGTAATATTGCTGTGTCTCAAGAGGTCCCCTGATCAATGGGTAACACTATTTATTATTTTTTGGGACGGACCACTGGGAGCGCGGAGGATTACACCTTTTTAAGCTGCCATCGATTGGATTATTCTTTTATCGCTCCGCTCCCAGTGACTCCCACTGAACAAACACATAGTCAACAAACAATAATAGTATGACAAAAAAAAGATAAACACGCTTCAAGCCCAGAAGTTTTGAACCCCGTTGGTGACCATTCGGGGCGACTGGAAGCTGCCATGGGAGTTTACCAGTGTGTGGTTTTTTAAATTTTTCCGTGACAGAGGCGGCACTGGCAGACAAGCGGGCATCAAAGAGGGTGGGGAGTGCCTGGACAGGGTGCACGACAACGGCGGCTGCTCAGTAGAGACTAAAGGGGCTTTTTTTTTCATTATGAGGTCTTCTCTTCAAGTGCCCCTTGCTCATGGAAGTGTTTTGGCATGGTAAGGGTTGAAATCAAAGCCCCGCCAGAGGGAGGATGAGAGTACGAAAGAGGGGGGGGGGGGGGGGGGTGACCTGAGTAGGGACCGAGGGTGAGGAGGTGGGAGGAAGAGGAGGGAGGTCGAAGGCTCACCAAGGCACAGAATGACAGCAGGAGAGTCACCCAAGGGAGAGGGGCCAGTGTATCAGCTCCCCTGCCCCCACTCTCCCTTCAACAAGCCTGACCTCATGTCTGTCTGTCTCTCATAGATTTATATATATATTTATATATAGATAGATATACTCAATCTTTTTTGTCTTTTCATTAAAAGAGAACATTTAGGAAAATATAATACAAAATTTAATACAAGAAATATAGACTACACTGGCTAATATCACTCTTAGTGACAAGTAGCTTTTTTTTAATGCAATTTTTTTTTAGTTTTGTTTTGAGTCTTTTTTTTTTTTTTTTTTTTTTTGAACAGACCTGTCATGGTGGACCTGCCATTTTTGTTTTTTAAAGTGTTGGGATGCCAAGCTCTAAAGACCACCAGAGGCCTATGGATTATTAAATGGTCAGAGAGCGACAGAAGCGTCTCCTCCGTCAATAGCAACTATTGTGCAAAAGTTAGAGAGAAGTTAGAGATTTCATCTATGTTGATCTTCAGCAGTGCCCAGAAGCTCCGGAAATAAGTAACAGATAGCAGAGAGGAAATAATGATTGTTGTTATAGAAATGAAAAAGTTCAGCTGAATTAGTTTGCTAAAGTTAAAATGAACACCTCTACGGAGAACAAATCATTAGAGCTGGCCCTTTTTTTAAATTTTTTTTTTTGTATTTTTACTCCACATTTACAGGTTTGACTTGTTAATCAGAAAATCTGCGTTAAAGCTGCTCGAAAAAAGTAACAGAGCTGTAGAGAAATGCGAATTCTGGGTGAACGGCCATGTGAGCAAAGAGAAGGGTCCATTAGTGAAAACAAAAAGAAAGGAGAGCTGCCCCTTTTTCTGCAGGTCCAATCTCTGTAAGCACGCACCAGCCGTCTACAGGGTGAGAAGAATAAAGGAAAAAGTCTCCCGTGACACCTCATGGTCCACCCGAATCATTTAAACACTCAAGAGGAAGCACCCGCCTCTTGTATTTATTGCTACATCAATTCGCTACTGAGCAGGAATCACAAGATTTGAATCTTTTAAGGAATAGAGTTTTTAGTTATGAGGCAACTCCTTTTTTCTTTTATTGACATAGTAGTCCATCCACACCATAGGGTGGTATAGTGTAGTGGTCAGTAGTGTGGAGTAGTGGTTAGGCAACCCAACCAGAGGGAGACATCAGGGTTTGAACAGTAACTGTACATCTATATACATTCTTTTCTGCTACAGCTCTGTCACTTTTTCAGTTTGTCTTTGGCCAAAAATCGGCCACGTTTGGGAGTGAAGATGCAACTTTGTGTTCAGACATAGCTACTGAAAAAAATGTCGACTTTTCAGTGACACAGTTGCAGAAGCGTTGCTGCGCACAGAAAGAGCACGCTAGCTTTTTTGCCAAGAGTTAGATGGGAAGATTGATACCACTCTCATGCCTGATTGCTTAATATGAAGCTACAGCTGGGTGTTATTTAGCCTAGCTTAGCAAACGGCTCTGCATAAAAAGCAAATAAATATATTCCCCAAAATATCAAACTATTACTTTAAATCCTTTAAAACCTGTCCAATTTGAGAAAGATAAAATTATTCAAAAATTAGCAAGAAATTAGTAAAAAGTACAAGAAAATTGCCTAAAATTTGTAAAATAAAACAAAAAAGAAATTAAAATAAAGACAAGGAAATGACTTGGAAAAATAGCTTAAAAACTCTAATAATCTTGTATCATAATATCAAATATGTAATTATGATATTCAGAAATCTAGATATGCTAGCTTTTTTTCTTTTATCCCTAGACATTTTCCCACTGTTTAAAAAAAATGTCTAAATCTACTAATTTCTTGCAATTTGTTGAACATTTCTCACCAAGTTGGTCATTGCTTTTCCCCCCCATGTTTTTGAAAGAAATTGCACCAATTTGCTCAGCGTTGAAAGGTTTAAATACTTGTGAAAGACATCCACAAGCAGCACAAAAAAGTGAAGTTGCTCCTGGTTTCAAAGGGTTTAAGCAAACTTCGAGGAACGTGCAGGACATCTGCAATAGCTTCTCCTGTAAATCTCATTGTGCAAAGGAAACGAATGTCTTCCCTTTGCATTCAAGATTTACAGTCTGTATGATGTAAAAACTCTCAATGTTGCAAATATTGCAGAACAAACAGACGTGCTTTACCTTTTACATCACACACTTCTTCGCCTGTGTCTTATTGCCTTCAAAAGTTGGCATGAAGCTTATTTTGTTTTTGACTTCTCTTCAACTGTTCTTTCTCTCTTACAAACACGCGCACTTTTAAAATCCTGATTAACAAGTCAAAGCTGTCCACCACACCACAGAAGTCCCCATTACAACCACAAACTCTGCTCTGCTCTCTATGAGCCTGCGGTAACACTAGGTACGGGGGTAGTGAGGGCAGTGGGAGGGCAGGGCATGTGAGGAGGGGCAGGTTCAGGCAGGATACAGTAGGGTGAGGTAGGGTCAGTGATCGGGGGGAGGGGTCAGGAAGGCTTGAGTGGCATTGCAGCCCCATGTGCTTCCTGGAGAGCTGGGGCCAGGAGAGGAGAAACAGGGTCACCGCCACTGTGGACCGGTCTGATGTAGGTAGTGGGCGGCGCTTGCGATTGGTCGGGGAGGGTATCGGTGATGGGAGGGAAGCATGGGCGAGGAAGCTGGTTGGGAGATGGATGGCCGCGCGGTGTCTTAACAGTGGTGCGGCTGCAGTCTGTGGGAATGTGTGTAGCTGGTGTCACTGGAGCTACTCTGGAGGCTGTAGTGGTCCTCCTCCTCGCCATCGCTGATGCTGTCCACGCTGTCTGCCTCACCAGGAGTGAACTCCATGCCCTCGATGTCCACCTCTGCACGCAGAAAAAGAAAAAATACACAAGGTTATTCTCAGCACTGTTGAAAAACAGAGGAAGCAAAGGGAAACTGTTTATTTCCTCCAAACTGTGGGCATATTTATTAGGGGGCCTGCAGCGCCTGTGGATTAAACCCGGATTTAGGCAACCATTACCTCTCGGCAAACAGGCAGATCTTTGTGCTCCCACAGCTAATCCTCATCCATTGATAAACAACTGCATGTGTGTTTACCTCATCCGGGATTAGTAAACATACCGTAACAGTCCATACTGAGCATTTCAGGGGAGCCTGTGACATCGATGAGCAGCAGATTTCACCTTTAAACTCTGGTTATGTTTGAAAAGATCATAAATATACTGAGAGAAAAAAGTGTTTATGGCTCTTCTCAACGGCCATCACAGAGAGGGGTGACTTGGTCTGGGTATTATTTTCAAAATTATAATTTAAGTATCCTTAAAGTGATGCTGATAGAGTAGACTAGAGTACTCCATCTTAAACCCATAATGTGAATGGCTTTGCGTGTAGTATAGCCATAATTTCGAGAGTTTCAGTGGCATCTCGGCACGCTGAACTGCAAACTCCATTAATGCACCACACTCAACTTCATCACATCCCAGGCTGTACGGGTTGTGGCTGCTGCTGCAGGAGTGTGAGCTCCACGCTGGGTACAGTTCAAGCCCAGAAGTTGTGGGAGTCCACCCATTTGCACAGTGACAGGACTAACCTTACCTAACTATTACTGACAGACTTAACAAGAGAGCCAACGTGGAGTTTGATGGGACCATTTGACAACTCAGTGTTGGATGTTTGCTGCTGTTGCTGTGTTAACTCGTGCTAACCTGTTCGAAATAACCATTTGCTTGGATGAGAGCGGCTGCAAAGATGACAGGAACAGAAAGCTTACTGACCTGGAAGGCAGTCACTAAGGTGCAGTATTAGACTCTCAATGCAAAAAGGATAAAATGCAGGTATCATTTGACTGTAGATGTTCCCAATCTACTTGGCACTAGGTAAATTTGGTTAATACCTTAAAAATTATTAGAAGTATAGAGCACAGAGTACATGATGAATCATTTAAATATGGGGAAAACAGTGCACATTTTCACAGCCTTTCTTGGAAGCTTTTCATAGTGTTGCTCACTAGTAAACATTATTAAAACAGTTGTGCAATGGTTCAAAAGAGAGAAGCTCAAACCCTGCCAACTTTCTGACCTCTGCACACGTGGCCAGTTTCTGCAGAGGTGGGCGTAATAGTGGTTTCAGAAAGAAACAGAAATTGTCCTAATTCTGACATTAGAGAGCTGTGTGGGAATCACACTGGCATCATAAATCTCATGAGATCGGCTGTTGTTGTTAATTAGTATCAGCAGTAGTGGACACAAGTAATGCCCCTGACCTTTAAGCACGGCAGATTACGGTTTGTATTTGCCATTTCGACAGATAAACAAACAAAGCAACAAAGTGCACAAGCACTCAGAAGACCACATGGCCAGCATCAGTAGCTGAAGAGATGTGTCAGCTTTCTTTATCTGCACTCCTACATGTTAACCTTTGACCCCAGGGGCATCACCAGCAAACAAGGCTGCGGCTAATCATCGAGTGGCTGTGTTTGTTGGTGGACAGCAAGAGGAATGCAAACAGCTCTGTTTGGGTTTACACGTAGATGAGAACACCAATAGTGTTGTGTTGAGAACAGAATATAGCTTCAGTGTGCCCTAAACATCAGTCTGAGCGGTAACTTGGTCGTTGTTTATTTGCATCAAACATGGAGGTGATCTACATTTGATTTACACTGCTGCCATAGTAACATAAAGCTGTGGCCACAACAATGCCTACCTGAGGAAATCCTGCGGGCAGAACAATCTTTATGATCTAGAATTGGCATAAACAAGGCTCTATAGTGAGTTGAACTCTGCTGTAGTGCAGCTGGTTGACTTCTTTTAAAGCCTGCGTACCTTGCTCAGAATCGGTGGAGATGGTGGAGCCCATGCTGTCAGTACGGATACGCTCAACGGATCCTGACACGGAGAGCTGCTCCAGGCGGCGTTTGAGGTAGCGGTGCTCTCTCTGCAGCTGCTCCTTCGTATTTAAAGCCTTCCTGTCCTGCTCCTCCAGCTTCTGCAGAGACAAAGAAACACAGAGAATCAATGTTTAATGTTCCCTGGAACCAAACATCTCCATTGTTACAAAGGCAAAAGATACATAGCAGGCAGGTGAAGCATCAAAGCAAAAAGAAGGTGCTCTTTGGTTAGAAAAAAAAGAGGGGCTAAACCAAGGCACCCTTCTTATCATAAAAAGCTTTATTGTAAAGGCTAATTCATGAAGGAACAGTATAAAAAGCCGACATGTTTCAGCCAATGCGGGACCTTCATCACGGCATAAACAAGAAATAAGTGCAACATCTCCATCTACCCTAAGTTGTGATTAGACAGATGAACCCCAGCTGGTGGAGGAGCAGGCTCAGGCAGAAGGAGAAAACTGGTGAAACTAATCATACTGCAGACCAGTGCGAAACTCTGTGAACAGTTAAACATATCAAATAGCTAATAGAGTATAAATATAAAAAATACACAGTGAGAGAAGTACCATAAAAATAACAAATAACAAATATGAATAAAAAAAATAAAATAAAAAGAAATTAAAAAAAGGTTCCCCCAAAAGGTCATTGTTACCCCTTTTCCACAACATTAGCTCTGGTTCTTGAACTGGTTCTGTCTGTCAGGACTCTTGGAATTTCACTGCTATCTCACGAACAAGCACGCATTTCCACCAATTTTTATTGCCACCATTGTAATCAAGGACGCTTCATCAATGGAGGGCGTTGCACAAAGCACAACATAAGTAAACAGTAGCAGCAAGATGGCAGATTGCTTTGATTGCCTTTGAACTTTTGTTGTGTTATTACAGATGTATGTTTTTATCCCCCCAAAAAAGCACGGACCATCAAGTGATGAGACCACTGAATGCTCTTTTACATTATTATTTCTCACTTGACTTCTCTTTTGTTGCGGTCTCCATCTCCTCTTTCCAACCTGTAAAATATGACACGCCCACTGACGGTTTGCACTTTAGGTCAAAGAAAACCTGCTATTTTCTGGTTCCAGCTTCAGCTTTCAGGTTCAAATTAGTTTATTTTAGGTTACAATGCTCTGAACAGTTTGAAATTAGGTGCAGGAACCTGTAAAAATCTGTTCTATGTTTCTTCCCTCAAAATATGTTTTGTATTATGTTACAAAACACACGATAATACCACATTTAAAGTAATATTTCCTGTATTTCATATTCATATAAGAAAAATAAGTCATTCTTGCACACCAAATACATGCATATTTGTGTAAAAAAAAAAGTATATTTTTATATGTTTTTATAGTTCAAATAGTAGTAACCAAAGTATGAAATAGAAGTTTTTATTCCACTGCTGATCACTATGATACTTTTATACTTATTATTGATGATGCCTACTGTGCATCTCTGCAAGATTTGGATTCAGGTCATATCTTACAGATGCTGCTTCTGATGTTATCACATAAAAATGTTAAAGCTTGTGAAACTAGTGTTTTCTCTCATCTCCTGCCAGTCAGACCTCTGCCAAACTAACACAAGAGAGTTTAAACTACAACAACAAATTTTCAAACATAGAAAGGAAGTAGCTGTGTGAGGTCTGTAGGTTAGAAAGTCAAAATAAACCTTAAGTCTTGTAAAAGTCTGACTCAACGTGGGGTTAGATTTTGCACTCATTTGCTTTTGAAAGTTTTGGGTGGTGAATCAAAGGGAAGAACATGTGTGGCCTCCGGTGATATGAGAAGACACAGCACTGACGAGAATTAGCGCAGATCGTCTGAGCAGAGAGGACATGCATGGTAAACAGGAAATGAAGGGTTAAAACTAGCTACATCTGGATTTTCCACCAACCACAGTGTTGCTGCTTGTAAACAGCAAGACCAGTACAGCGTGTCCTAAACTCTAGATTTGCAGTGCAGAATCTGCATAGCAATGTTAAGAATCTAATAATATCCTGCAAGCAATAAAGTGTTTTCAAGTCACTTCTCCTGCTACATACATCTATAAAAGTATCTGTGTGTGTGTGTGTGTGTTTGTGCGCGTGCACGTGTGAGTAATCTGCTGCAGCAGTTAATGAACCATGGAGGAGGAGTTGGCCTTAAACAAACCTAACATCCAATTATCTCCTCTCACATATCTAAAGATCAGCCACCAAATGTCCAGTATATTCCACTTTGTTGACTCATTTGTTTTCCCTTCAGCCTTGGGAGCATTTTTTTTTTCCTGACAGGACCTGAACTGCTCTGATTAAAAAGATTAGAAAACAATATACCACTTAAGGAAGTCAAGGAAGAAAAAACCAAACAGCTCAAAGGAATGAGAGCACGAGTTTGGTGCTCATGGAGCACAAGAAGAAGACGAACAGGACTTTTTGAGGAAAATTTCATCTAGTTTTACTTAAGTCTAGCTTTGCCAACTAATCGATTTATCTGTTTGCGTAACTATCTAAGAGAAAGTCAAAATGACTTGATTCCATCTTCTTATGTGACAGTAAAACTGAATATTTTGGGGTTGTGGATAAAACAGGACATTTCAGGAAGCTACCTTGGGCTTTAGGAAACACTGATCAACATTTTTCACATTTTTTTTTACATTTATAGACCAAACAACCTAACAATGAATCAACTAAAATAATTGTCAGATTAATCGTCAGTGATAATAATTAGTTGCAACCCTACGTTACAATGATAAAAAAACAAACAAAAAAAGCAACAAATCCTTACAACACAAAACAAAAAAATTATGGCTGTGAAAGGCGAATGAATCAAACAGATGCAACCCCCCCCCCCCCCCAAAAAAAAATCCCCCCCGCCCTGAGCTTTTTTTTTCTTTTTTCGTTTGGCTGTGTTTTATTTTAATACCTTGATGTGCATCTTGGCCCTTTTCAGCAAACTCAGTGTGGTGTGTCTCGTGCTGTCTGGACCCAAAGGCACCAGCTTCTTCAACTGCTCCAAGTACAGCCGTAGTTTGGCACGTCTGCAAACACACAAGCACACAAGGGTGAGTCAGCAGACATCCACCAGCAGCAGAAAAGTGAGACGGCACCTACACAAACAGACTGACATGAGCTTATCCACACGTCCCTGAAGGGCAGAAAGGAATACTGTTCCTCCTATACTGTGAGTATCATGTAAACATGTGCTAAAGCAGTGACTGATACTACATGAGCTTCAGTTTCAGTTGTGACTTTGGGATTGACCGTGAGACGCTGAGGGGGTGCAGCGTCGCTGGTTACACGTGTTCAAAGCTTGCAGAGGCTCCAAACCACTTTTAAAATCCCACATCCCAGCATTCGAAAGGAAATGTTGCGTACTGATATGAAATACTTTTTCATATCACCTCATGCAGCCAGAGTTTATCTAAGTACCTCAACATTTACGTCTTTTCTCATCAACAAGAGCTGTTTGCACATAGTACACCCACACATTCAGAGAGCCAAACGGGTTCTCAGCTTGGAGACTTTCCTGTTTTTAGAAGAAGTGAACTATATTTATCCAACCCTGTAGGGCTCAGCCTGCCCGTGTGACTAAATTTGGTTGCTTTAGTTCGATTGTGTATTCACAAAAACCTACTATTACTAATCTATATGCACAATGCCTCAATCTACAGGGCTCGGAATACTTTTTCTGTTTACCTTCACTGTGCATGTAATTTAGAAAGTTTCATGCACCATGCATTTCTTTTTTTAACCTGCAGCAAAACACTTTTTTTGCCTCACCATTTGATGTGAAGACATTTTCACTGTGTATCATTTGAGCTGATTTAACCTGTACTATAATGTATTGCTTCAAAACGCTGGTGAAGTCACATACTTAGTAAAACCTATTTTGTATATGATTTGTAATAAATTATTGCTGTAATGCAAGTCTATCTTTGTCCTTTTTGTCCTTCCAAGTACTGGTATCTTAACAGCATAGACACGCATCAAAATTCAAACAGCAGCTGGCTAAACTGGGTTTTACATGGTGCTGCTGTTGTGCTGTGCTGCTCCGTCTTGTCCGCCTGTGTGCTGTCAGCGCGAGTAAAAACAAGACTTCAGTGTCCTTTTAATGAACTGTGATGTTATCAAATATAAATTTGTTTTTATTGTGTGAGGAAATGGACGTGTGGCATGACAACATGTGATAAGTGTTAAATATGTGAGTTTCAAAGTCAGTGCATGAGAGTTGGCAGTCCTGCACAACATATGTGCTGTACCCTAGCGTGTACCTATACATGCACCAGTGCATGTAACGCTGAGAATTATGAGCACAGTTCAACTTTTACATGCACCACCATGCATAAGCATGTTTTGTTTGCACGTACACATGTATATAAAAGACAGAGAAAGAAAATTAAAATGTTTAAAAACTGTGCAGGGGAGGTAAGAAGCCAAAAATGGCTTATGGAGATACTTCCCCTATAAAAAGAAATAAAAAGAAAAAAGATAAAGACAAAGATTGCATAATTGATCAAAATTGTGTTATGTGTGGTATGTGGTATTTTGAGCTCTGGTGCATCATACTGACGTCAATCTAACTTTGCAATGTCTAGTGGTGCATTGCCCTTCTCAATCACCTATCTATTTTGCTTTTTTTCTATTCTTGTGTTTGATTGATCCACCAAATGGCTCCCTGTTGGAGCCTAAAGCTGTGAGAGAGACCTTAAACTCAAAGGCACCGCATAAAAAAATCATTATTGACGAAAATGATGGCCATGAGAAGATTCTGGTCACTTTGTCGGTTGAACTCAAGACACAAACTGTGGCCCCGGAAAACTCTGCATCCCTGCCAAAGCCCTACAGGCCAACGACCCTGGATCCACAAGCCAACAGCTCACTGGATGCAGCATTTGGACGTTAAATTCAGCGACAGTGATGAAAAAGCCGAAGAGTTAATCTCCCCGTGGACACTCACTGACTTAACATGGATAGTGTACATTATTGCAAAGGACTGCTTTTTTCCACATTTTTTATCAGCAGATTACCTCCCCTGTCTGTCCTTGGTTCATTCAAATTTGTTCATAAAGGCCTTTCAATCCTCCATTAGTCAAGCTAGTCCATGAACCGTTTCTTTGTTCTGAGCTAGCCATCCCCCTTCTCTCCCGTTCCTTTGGCTAACTCTGTCTGAACGGTAAACAAACTCTAACAATGCAAGGTCTCCACTGGCCATCACTGCAACCACAATAAACCTAATCAGAGAAATGAAGCTCTCTGGGGCTGGCTGCAGAGCTGGGCTCACGGGGGAACACACTCTTTACACATGCACGCACAAACAGTCTTTTTTCCCTGTTTCTTTTTCAGGAAGGGCGTTGCCTGTGTTTTGCACATAAAGTAAGACCCTCTCACTAGCCCCGTCTGTTTCATTTAGAGGTCAGCCAGAGGCGGCCTTTGGTCAACAAGAGAGTTTCAGGGACTAACCATAATAATCCAAAATTGCATCTTTAATTTCCTGGGATTTTTTTTTTTCTAAATATTTTATATTCATTTTCGGAGTTTTTATCCCACAAAAAGGGTACAAAATTATATTTGTTTTCATTTCAACCATCTCCCAACATCCCCCCCATCACCCAGCCAACCCATCCATAGGACTGATTACAGGTTAGAAAATACGCGGGGAAAACAGCATAACTTGCATTAATTACTCAAATAAAATTAGAACGGAATAGGAAAAAAAGAAAGAAATGAAAATAAAAAAGAAACATGAAATAAAATTAATTTAATCAAGAAAAAATTTAACGAAAGGAGACAAAACAACTCTCTGCTGTAATTTAGCATTTACAGGTACAAACCTATTCTTTATCGAGGGATTATTGTGGAAAATCCCAAAAAAAACCAAAAAGGATCTCCATAACTTAACAGAGGGTTGAGAGGACCCTTAGGATTGTGTATTTGTTTTTTTCTAGCTTTAGAAATACATAACATGTTCGATCCACATTTTCTAGGGATTTCTATTGTGGCTGTAAAAAGGCGCAGGATATTTATATATTCAAAACAGGACGATTGGCAAAAGTGCCCTTTAAACCATCTCTACCTCTCTACAGGTGCATACAGGCATTTCCAAAAAAAAAAGGGCGTGTGAAAGTGCTCTCGTTCTTTTATTTCCTCCTCTCCCAGGGGGCAATTCCGCCTCCCCCCCATCCGCTGAACCCCTCCACCCCTCTGCTCCACCCTGCCAACACCAACACACCCTTATCCCACTGGAAAACAAGTGTCTTGTGAGGACAGGGGCGGGGGCCCACCTCCAACCTGCCCCAGCCGAGCCACATGAAGCACTTGGATTGCGGCCAGGGGAAGCGGGCAGGAAGGAGCTGGGGGTCTGCAGCAGAGGGGGCGGGGGGTGTTTTTTTGGAAGGGAGCGGGGTCCGAGCTAGTGGGTGACTTTCTCTTGGGTTGAAAAAAGGGCTCTTTGAGTGCAGTGTGCTCAGCTGCACTAGGCAGCGCTCCACACACATCATCCAAAGGGTAACTTGAGCCAATGGGCCACCATCATGCACCCCCCCCCCTCCCCCTCTTGTAGTGAAAAACAAAAACAAGGCGTTCCCAGAATATTCTGCCCATCTACCCACCTTTTCACCTCAAGAAAAGCTGCTTTTTACGGAGTTATTCATCACAGTCCCCACCTATATGCTCACCACATATTTTGCCTGGCATGCAGAGGGTAGAAAATGTACGTGGATGTACTTTCACCACCTGAGTGTGTGAAGACTCACCTGGGATGACATTAGATGTCTGTGCTGAGTTATCACGCCAGCCCTGCCCCGAGAGAGTGCAATAAATTTTGTCTTTCTTATCTAAACTGTCAAACTATTCATTTAAACAGGGTTCCAGCAGCTTAAGTCAAGTTAGTTTTAAGGCTTTTTAAGGCTTTTTAAGGCTTTTTTTCAGTTCCACTTAGAATTAAATTTAAGACCAATTTTTCAATAACCAAGACTGAAGAAAATTAAGTGTGAGCTGACATCAATTATTTTCAGTTAGGGATAATTTTGCCCAAATGTTCAATCAATATAAAGCATGTTTTTTTTGTTTAAGTTAAAAAAACTTTCCAGGTTGGAACACGTGGAAAACAATTAAAGTTTGTTCTCATAAAAGTATGAATTCCTTGTAAAATGCTTGGTCGTTTTTCGTTTGACTGGATGTTGTAAATGTGTATAAGTGTTGATGGTTCTTCTATCTTTATGTGCTTGATGGTAAATTTGATACATTATTAAAAAAAATAGATAGTACCTATTATTTCAAGATTTTGCTATGCAACATCAGAAAAAAAGGTTTATAATATCCTACTTCCCATGTCTTTTAAAAGACTGCTTTGAGACATTTTGACCTATAGATTAATGAATTCAATGCCTTTCAAGACTTTTTAGGGATCTGCTGGAACCCTGTTCAAAAGATGGAATAACTAGAAATGATAATGTGCATGTTTGACTATTTCTCCTGTTGTCACATGACACCAGTTTCAAACCAGAAAAAAAAACACGACATGTAAGTTTTTAAATAGAAACACAATTTCTCTCCTTACACTCAAACCGAAGCTTTTGCACTAACTGCTGATAACAATCTACTTGAAAATTCTGTTTTAACAAGTCGGGGCAAAGCCTCTCCCTTGCATCAAATGCAACACGCCTCCCTTCAATCTGTTTTAATATTACTCTGCTTATTAGGTGTCTGATGCATATCAATAAGACCTGGTTTAACCTGGCAGTGTGTCCCTGACAGCTCCCCGCAGCAGCACGTTCTCCCCTGCCGCGAGACACACTCTCTACTTTTCTTCAAGAGCGCACATTTGGAGCGAGGTTAGGACCCTGCCTCACTCACGTTTGTTATTCCTAAGCCAAGCCCTGGTCACGCTATGTTTATCAGATTGCCTCTAACAGCCATGCAAAGTGTGGCACCAGATGAACGTGAGTGTTGTGTCCATGAAGGGGAGCAGACAGTTTGCTCCGCCAGGCTCCACGTGGTTCTGAATCACATCAAGTTTTCCAATTTGTCTGGGTTGAAAATAGGATGGTCTTTGATATTCCAGTCATGGATACTGCCACAATGCAAAACTTTTACTGTGGTGTCATGTAAGGGTTTGTACTTACAAGCTGAAACATACTGCAAAAGTCAGGGGGACGTGTTTTTAAAATTCTAACACTTTCATTTCAAGGTGTTTTTTCAAAGCAAACTCCTCAAAAACAGTTTTAAAAAATCATACTGTGCATTACTCTGGTGTAACAGTAGCATTTAAGCTCTGAAATATTCTCATGACTTTGCTAAAAATTGCTTAAACAACCAAAAACAAAACAGCCTGCATTTCCCCTGCAGCTGAGGAATTAAGAGTAAATCTGCAATTTGATTTGCTCTGGAGTCACGTCTGCAGGGAAATGACCACCTGACCGTTCTCACGTGCAGAGCACCACGGGATGATTTGTGTCTGATCTCTGGCCTTCCCTCCCCCTGCTCCTCCCTCCCTCTACATGAGGGGCTCAGTGCCAAAACAAAGCAAAGGCAGAGGAGGGGGGAAAAAAGAAACTTTTGCTCAGAAAGCTGCACGCTGCTGAAACTGGAACAAGCTATTTAAACTGCTGACTTACGCTCCAAGGTTAGTGAGTACAGGCCAGGCCTTTCTCACAGATCTGCTCACACTTTGAGTCTTGGAAGAACAACCGTGAAGTATTTTGTTTTGCTCATTCAGTCAAAGGCAAATCTGCAGCAGCCTGTTTATATGTTTGATGGATGCATTATGAAGGATATTTACAGTGTGTATGCTACACCAAAGCAAAGAGGTGACATGGCCAGTCCTGGTGACAGCAGTGTCCCAGGACTGTCCAGGGCTCTGGGGATGGAGATCCATTGGTACACAAAGAGCTGCAGGGCCTGAGAAGGCACGCCAATGCAAACAACAGGACTTCACCCCTCACTCACTGCGCTGTTTAATGAGCTTGCTGCAGCCCAGCGCATTCCTCTACCCATGCGCTCAGGACTGAGTGGCTTTTCTGGCAAGGAGCCAAACCTGCTAAACTAAAGGTCAAAGGTCATCAGAAACACCACTGCGATGTTTCCTCTCACTGCCGGAGCTGACACGGTTTGTTCTCCGTTGGACTTTAAGAGCAGAAAATGCGGTAGCAGGCCTCTGGTTTTGTTTTGACTTGAGGCCACAAGACACCAGCATGAAGGATTCACCGCCTCATCTGCTCCTCTTTCAGCAGGCACAATAATGTAATCATTTAGTCTCAAAACACAGTGTATCAATACAAAGGGTTTGTCATCCGACGTCTCCAAATCAAAGAGGATCTAAACTGTGTTTTTAAAGTCTTAAAGGATAATTCCAGCATATTATGACTTATTTTATAGTTTTGTCCATCTTTCTTATCAGTAATAATAACACTGCACTAATGATGAGATCTGGAAACATTGCTGTTTTCCTCTGCAATAAGGGATTATCGCAAACATTTTGGATGTGTTCATTTTAAATTTTAGTGTCAGATAAAAGCAGTCTAATCCAACCAGGAAGTCATTTGGGGTACTAATAATCTAGTTTCTTGTCTTCTCTATCTAACCTTTAGTTTTCTTTCAAGCATTCATAAATGCTTAGCTGCTATTGTTTTTGACCCTGTTAGATTTTAGTGTTTCTAACTATACGCAATTAACTACCTTTGGACAATCTTATCAAAAACACTATAAATGATGGCAACAATTACAAAAAATAGACTGAAGTTGTAATAAAGTGTGATAATACTTTAAAAAAAACAACCATTTAGTAACATTAGTAACAATTGTGTTACCCTTTCATGTGTTTAAGGTTCTATATGCGACATTTAGAATGATAATATATATACATATATAAAACAGCAAAAAGTTATTTGCTTTGTAAAGGTATAGTAGAGTAATGGCATCCTGAGCAGAAACAAAGTTGCATTGCCTCTGTGTGTGTCGTAATCCGAGCTTCTCTGTGGTTTGTTGTAATAAGCCGGACTGGCCAGGCGTGCATGTTGGTGCACATGAAAATCCTACTGGCTAGCTCATCACCGCCACTTTACACTATGCTTTATTGCTGACATTGCGAGGGTGTCGCTAATACCGTTACCGCTCTAAGCACTGTTTGCATTTTTGTGGAGTTCGCACCGTTACCTGCTAGCTGCCACCTCAGCCATCTCAACGCTGAGTACTGTTGATGACTCATGTTTCAAATATTGCAAAGAGCACCTTGTTTTTTCAGTGTTTTGAGAAGAAACTTTTGAGAAGAATACAAAAAAAAAAACCTCAGGCTCCTTGTTTACAGCACAGCTCTGTTATGTGAAGTGAAAGTGGGGGCTGCGTTGCGTGAGTGTGGATCACCATGTTGAGGTGGTAGAATTTGGGGTTGCCAGCAGAGTGGCTCCACATCTGGCTGGCAGGTTCCCGCAGAATACGAAGCCAGATGGAGAGATTCTTGAGGTAGAGGGGGACCCTACCCAGGGTTGCAGCCGACAAACACAACACACACACACTGGGCCTTTCAGCAGCCCCTAATCAGTCTCCCTGTCACCCTCCAGCCCTGCCCCGAACATGTTTACATTTAACAGACATCTGATGTCCTGTCCCTGCAAAACAAGACGGTAGAAAAACAAAGCAGTTCAAGTGAAACGGGCAGAGTGGTACGCCACACTGCCCACGTCAGCGAGACGTGAGACACACATGGAGACACGACACGCTTTCATCACCCTGATATGAAATGTCAGTCGTCTGGGTTGAGCTGTATTTGTTTTCTGTCATCGAGGATGCCACACCCACCCACTGTGTGCAGTGACAACTGCGAGGCGAGACAGACGGATACAAGTCCCCCATAAACACACGAACATGGAGCTCGCTCTCACATGACTCTGGTCTCACACGCAAGCAGCAAACAGAAACTTCAACACACCACAGCAGCAGCGCAGACAGAGGGAGAGGGAGGGCCCTGGTTACTCCACAACTTGTGGAATTACACTAAAGAAAAAGCTCTGCATGCTTTGGTGGTGATTAAACAACAGGAAACTGCAGAATTAGGCAGTTTGTTGTTCACTCGTTGTCGTAGTATTTCCACTGGGCGTGCTGGGGAATGCCTAGTAATTAGATTCATTTGATTTTTTTTTCATGTACTGAAACAATCCCCTATGTGAGCATGGATCATTACAAAATCCCAGTACAGCAGCACAGTCAGCTTACACTGGTGTTAACAGAAAAACAGATGTCAAATAGAATTTAAAGAGCAGAGCGTGTGAGCAAACAGAGAGAGGGTTTCGGACCAAAGAACAAGTTCCCTGTGCACCTTTGAATCATTTCAACACAACGCCAAATGATAGACCTGGACATTAATTGCCTTCTGCTGTCTGCACTGAAAAGTACATCTACAGACATTGGACGGACTAGCAGAGACAAGTTCAGTGAGCTCAATAAACACATTCCCCTGACACAGGGAGAGCTCTGGTTTTATAATGGATCCTCGTCAATGATCAACAAACAGGAGTCTAATGGCATGACAGACAATTCCAGCTTCCATGTTTACTGTAAAAGTTTGGCTGTTTACTTGTGAAAGGAGGTTTTAGAGCAGTGGGGTGGGGTCCCGTTAACTCTTTAAAACCTGAACAATTGGTTTGATTTCTTTCAAAAACATGGGAAGGAGGCAATGAGCAATAAAAGAAGTAATGACCCCCCAAAACTAGCAAGAAAATAGTAAAAAATGCTGAAAATTTCCTTAAAATGTGTAAAAATGAAATGTATAAACGTAAAATAAAATAAAATAAAATCAGAAAGTTAAAAAAAAACTAAGCGTGCAAACAAGTGCTTAGAAAGTGCTTTAAAAAACATAATAATTCTGTAACATATTTAATATGTAATTATATCGTTTTTTTCCTTAGCTTGTTCAAAAACAATTTCACCTTTCTTACTAAGTTGATCATTGCCTTTTTTCTGATGGTTTTGAATGAAATTGCACCAATTTGCTCACAGTTCAAAGGTTTCAATACTTATGAAAGGAGTCTGAAAGAAGCACGAGAAAAGTGTCAGCTCTCCAGGTTTCAAAGGGGATGAGTTGTGATGTAATAAAAAGAAAAGGTGACATTTCTACTACACAATCCTTTTTTCTTATAAATTGCAGTATATGGGTTACTTCCAAATAAACCAAAAGGGAGTCACAACCATAAGCTTATGCATCCTGGGACAAGGGGCATTTGAGGGGTTCTCCAACTGCTGTTGCAGCTTATAAAAGAGCTAAACTAGAGAGAAAAAAAGGAGAGACAAAAACAGATTGATGAATGACAGACCGCCTGCAGCTCTAATCCGCTCTATCAATGCATTATCAAACAAATATTCGCTTGTGACTCCCTGCTTGCCAAAAACAACACCCAACGCGGATGCGGCTGCAGAGCATTCTAGTAATACTCGGCCTGCTACTTTTATGAACCCTATCCACCCGCAACCCCCCACACCCAAACGTCCTCTGTTACTTAACTCTACATTCCAGCATATGTATGTGCTCACACTGTTGACCTGAATTTCAGGCTGCCTGCTCGACCTACACTGCCTCCCATTCCTCCCTTCCACAACGCTCAAGAATGTTTTCGCCTCTTCCTCAGACTGAAGGGCCTGAAAACGAACCACGAATGGTTCAGTCGGCTCACTTTTCTCTCTTCCGGCTTCCTTTTCAATTCTTTTTTTAATTGTTATTTTGTGCCCTTGAAACCCTTGAAGCTATGCACACACCTTGTTAAAGTGTACTGCTGTTTTTACGAGCATCAGCTGCTTTGCGTCAGTGAACCAAGTATACTGACACAGAAACGTGGTGCGCCCTGCAGCAGCGACACCTGAGAGGAAGCAGGGACATCCTCACCTAAATGAGAAAAAAAAATGGAAGTAGCGTTCACACACTCAAATATCGCTGTATCAGTGTATATAAAATCATGTGGAGATCATCCACAGGCCCAACACACATAAAAGTCCACAGACAGTGTACGTGCAGCCACAATTGTGTCCGGGCTTGACCTGAGAGAGCCAGAAAGCGTCTCCGCACCAACTGACCTCAGGGTGGAGAAATTCCACATGTGACCCCTGTAGCTGACCTCCAGCTGTAGCCTGTTTCTTATTCTGTGTCCACATCCAGCCTCTCAGTGGTTACAGAATGTTCTGGGGCTATTTCCACTGACTGCAGTAAATGTATAACGACTTGGACAAACCCAGTCTGTCGTAACATTGGGCAATATGACATAATACATCAGGAGAGGATGGAGATGTGTCAATCGTCTTGAGATTTTTTTTTTTTACACTGTTTGTAGCAATGAAGACATCCTTTTCAATGTATCTGGGTGTATTTCTCCATAGCAAGACTATTTTATGGCAATTGTGCTTTATTGTGTGAATATATGGATTTGCATGACTGTAACATCCATTTGATTACATTTACATACTTTTTTTTATTATATTCATCAGATTAGTCAGACATTCCCATCTTTCTATTTAATCTACCAAGTATATCACAAACTATGCATATTTAAAGCTTGAGCAATTATTATAAAAATATTAACCACAATTATTTTGATAATCAACTGTTTTTTTTTTTAAAATCACTAAAAATGACACTTTACAAAGAAAAAAATTAATTAATTAAGAAAACAGACTGGGCAGAATGATTAATAATGGCAGTGGGGGGGGGGGGGGGGGGGGGCAATTGTGGCCCTCAGCCCTTTTAAACAGCCCTTGGCTAGTCTTTCAAAATACAATATACGAATAATACAATACTGGTATATTAAGCAAGATAACTGCATTTTTATCACCTTGCAATGGCACGATAATCATACAGTTTCTAGACATGCCTACACTTTAGGAACTACATCGGGGAAAGTAATGTTTTCATACTAAAATGGTACATTTTCTTTTTTTTAAAGATTTTTTTGCCTTTACTAGATAGGACAGGAGAGTGCTAGCATGAAAGGGGGAGAGAGAGGGGATGACATGCAGCAAAGGGCTGCAAGGACACTGCCTTCATACATGGGGCGCCTGCTTTATCCACTGATCCACCTGACGCTCCAGTTTTCACATTTTCTAATATGGCCCCATTCAAAAAAGTTTGGTAATCCCCAAACAAGGGGTTCCAAAACGAACATTTTAGCGTGGATGTAGCCTCTAACACCACCAACACCACACCGACAGTAGAAATTATGACCTGGTCTACATGTGCCTAAATGATTAAACCATGTTCAGTACTTCATTCATTACTCTGGGTTATTAGCTGCCATTGCAAATCTAATGACTCCAGGTCACCACACACACATGAGGAATGTAACTGACAGTGTGACATTTGAGGAAGTACAAAAGTCACGTGCAGTCATGTGAGTGTGTGACCGCCTCACCAAAACCCAAACTGTGAGGAATGGAGGAGCATTCAACTTTGTTTTTGTAGCTGCCCTTTTAACTCTTTCAAAAATATATTTGTTTTTAAAGGCCGGATGTGGACATAATATAACCTTAACTCCAGCTGAATTCACAATGGTTGTGCAGTTTACAGTCCACATTAAAATGCAGATTAACAGGATTAACAGGCCCATCAAAGCCAACTGTCTTCCACATATACTCACTGTCACAAAAGAGGATTTATACCTCAAAAGAGAAGAAAGGGGCACAGATGAGTTTTGGCAGCAGGACCAGTAAAGAGTGATAAAGGCCCTCTGTGAGAAGGGAGCTCAGCCCTTCTCCTGCTTGCTGCTTCAGGTTTCTGCTGACTCAGACACTTTTAAGGGGTGGGTGAAAAAGGAGCACTGGAATACAGAGAAAAATGAAAAAAAAACAGATGTGGTCTCAGGAGAAAGGAGGAAACAGAGCAGAGAGGAGAAAGCTAGGAGGTGAAGTAACAGGGCTCTCCCTCCCACCAACACACTGCCATAACTCAAACAGCTCAGTGAGGTGCTGTCCGGCCTATACACACACACACACACACACACACACACACACACACACACACACACACACACACACACACACACACACAGCGAGAGAGAGGAGCTTCACTTGTGGGGAAAGAGGTCCTCAAAGCCAAATAAGTCATTCATCACAGCCGGGAGTAGAAGACACTGGGAGAGTAAATTTAATTAGAGAGAAGATTAGACCGTGACAAACTGAGTGCCGGCTCCTGTATCCATGAAGTGCATGTCAATTCAAGTTCAACAGGCGGCACACACAGTTGCTGTACATTATCCGCGGTATGATATATATAGTAAGAGAACACTGTCAGTTGAAATCAATCTTCAAACTTTTGAGTATCATTGTGAACAATCTCAGAAATGAAACCGAGAGCACCTGACAGCCACGGGGCGGAGTCTGTGTCTGGAAAGATAAAAATAGATTTGTAAATCCTTTTTTCAATTGAAGCAGCACAAACACATTAGACACACAGGTCTTACCCAACTGGATTTCCTGTAAACAGGTGTTACATGGGAAAACAAAACTAGTCTTGCAAAATTGGCATTTCTAGAAAAGGAAACTTGTGGCAATGACAAGCCGTCATAGGTGTGATCAAGGACCGCGTAAGTCAGAAATGGGAAGGAAGCAATGCCAGCAGAGACCAACCACACAGTAGCATTTGATTTCACAGAAATGTCGAGGTGACGCTCTCCAGCTCTGGCCTGTGCCAATGCAATGACGAGAGAAAAAAGCAGCAGTCACCCTCAAGATGGTCTATACAGAGCTGTCACGGCTGCACTCAGGCTGCAGCAGATAAGCAGGTTGTGTCAGGACGGGCGACCCTGTGGGACGCTGCTGGAACCCAACCAGACGTCTCACTCTGATATGCACGGTGCCTCCTGAGCGGCCGCCAAGGCAGCGGTCAGTTTGATGAGAGACACCTTGCATGCATAAGATCACTGAGAAGCAGTAAGAGAGTCTGATGTGTGCAGGAAATGAAAAAATTCTGGCAAAAAAAATTGTTGCATTAGACACTGGCCTAAAATGGGCATATGACTTCAAAGCAGGGCTGGGTGGCGAACATCAAATAACCTCAACATTTGAGGTCCCATGCACATTATTGGTGCTATTTACAATATATTCAGTGTCTTTGGTGTCTAAACCAGACATTTATCGGTCACTTTGTCTGCCACGTGAACATACAGTACAAGGACGGCTCTGTGCTGCACCAGCATGAACCAAACACACCGACACATGACCAAACAAAGACAGTGAGTCAGGGCTCAAACAGCAGCACCTCCCCGGAGTAGCATTCGAGGGCGTGAGGGAGGTCGAGCTTTTAGATGCGATACTGGGACTGCTGAAGTTTAAACAGGTCTAAAGCTCCAAACTGGTCGCAATACTCATTAAACAGGTTGAACTGGACAGCCGCAGGCTTTTATGAATCAGAAACAGACAGACAGAGATCAACCGAGGACACTGAAAATGTTGGCTTCATTCCTTTGATTAGCATACCCCTAGGGTTGAAACTAATAACATTTTGGCTTTTGATTACTCTCTTGGTTATTTTTTCAGATATTCATTTATTGTTTTGCTTCTAAAAATGTAAGAAAATGTTAAAAAAAAATGGCCCGCTGTGCATTCTGAGGGCATAAGGTGACGTCTTCAAGATAAACCAAATCCATAAGATATTCAATATTACTGATAGAAAATCTGTAATCCTCACATGTGAATAGCTGAAACCAGTTAACATGTATTTATTATTATTTAAAATTACTTCTGGTCAGGACACGTGCCGCATCTTAACTTCCTAGAAATCATAAGGTCGGGCGCTGGGTGCTACTCTGTGCCAGCTTTCAAGGGTGCTGAGGCAGATTGCATCTGAAGTTGCTAAGCAACCATAACCTGCAACGCATCGTAGCCTACTTACTAGGAATCCTGAGGTTGGAGCTAATGTTCTTCTAGCATGTGGTTGTTAAAGTGTCTATTAGGCCTACAATATTGTCTGTGGGACAGAAAATGTTCAACTTCTTCATATTTAACATATACTCATGTTTAGGGAAGAAAGGGAGTTATCTTTTTGCTGTGATTGGTTGTTCCTCATCACACGACATGTGGTGCGTACTACTACATTCCAAAAATTCACCATTGTTCATCTCAGGGTGCAGCAGCTGCACCCTGAAAGACTGGTGCTTTAGGAATGTTTGCCTGCCACTTTTGCTTATGAGCAGCCTTCTGTGCTTCTACACTGAAAACAATACAACACATAACATGTGTACAAGCCCTTAGTGTTAGGGCTGAGCGATATGGAGAAAATCAAGTATCACAATATTTTAGACCAAATATTTCGATATCAGGAAAATATTGTAGAGTTGATTATTAGTGTGCTGAAATTTTTGATAAATAATCATCAGTAATGTGTATATAATGACTAACTGGTAAAGGCAAATACATTATATGAACAGCTAGAACAGACTGGTAAGTTCAGAAAATTACACCACTTTACTGTAATGTATTATGATATCCCAAATCTGGCATGGTTTCTAATATGGATAAAATATTAACATTTTGCCCAGCATCACACTTGTGATTCTGTTGATTGACCAATTAATAATGTCAGCACTACAACAGTTATAATGGACCACAGAAACATGAACTGCAGATGATTGTGCTTCGGGCTTGAAGTCACAGTTCCAGGCTTTAACACCTGTATGTTGGAGTAATGACCGTGTAATTTAAGCCCGCAGGTCCAGACAGGAAATGAATCAGGATGCATTATGTAGCAGAGGATCATGATGATACCTGGTCACTCCTGGGCCTGTCATTACAAATAAGTAGGTAGATTTTTTTCCGTGCAGACAGTCATGGATAGAAAGAAGAAAAGTAAATAAAGTAATTAAATATGAGCTAATGCATCAATTGTCACCAAGGATATTGCAATGTGACTTTTAGATTATTTAAGTATAATTTCATCTATTTAAGCGCTGGCATCAGGGCCAAAACATTAGAAAATAAGTACGAGAACTCATGTTTACTATTACAGTCATGCTGCACTGAATTTTTAAAAAAAAAAGATTTTTTTTTTTTAGAAACTTGTGGTCATAGTGACGGCAAGGGAAGTGAGTAAACACTTTACTGGCAACTTGCATTTGTCAGTTTGACTGGACGTCACAAAACCAACCACACCCGTCGTCGAGCATGAGGTAACTGTTGTGTCACAACACCTGCAATGTGATCAGCCAGGGCCTTGTCTGCCTCTCAGGTCAGAGAGGAATATGCCTGCACTTGTTTCTCTCTGCGCTACACACATCCATTACTCACTCCCGGACATGTGACTGGCAAACCCCAATCCCTCAACAGGGGTGATGGTGTGTCACGCACATGCAGCCTAACACACCCATCTCAGCCTCTGCTCACATGCTGATAGTCACATCAGCTGTTTTTCTAAATCCTCTCTGGCAGGCTGTTTTTTTTTTCTAAGAATCAGCTTGGGATGACCTTGATGCAACCCCCCCCCCCTCCAACACACATACACACGCAAAAAAGTTTTGCTTCTTCCACCAACCAGTCTTCCCTAAAGCAGGCTTTGTTATATCAAAGACAACTTTTGCTTCCTGACAAGAAACCCCTTTGGATCTCTGTGAAGTCACTTCCCCTCTTGGTGAAGTCAAAACAGAGCAAAAACAGACGTCTGTGCCTTTAATGAACAAGGATATCACATCACAACAAACCGAGTACCCCGAAGGGAGGAAAAGAAAAAGGTGGAGTGAGATGCATGCTGGGGGTAGGAGAGTGGGATCACTGTGTGTGTATGTGTGCTTTTGCAGGTTTCTCAGTTTGTTAAAATGACAGGCGAGGGCCAGATTCACCCCGCCTCTGTCAGCCTGTGCAGGATTATCACATTACTGACAGGATTCCCTTTCCATACAAGGTAACGAGTTTCATGCGTGAAATGGAGACAGATCTAATCAACATGAAGCCACTCTTTGAAATCAGCTTATTATCCATTTTCAGACACAAGGAAATAACTGATTAAATCTCTTTGAAGATGACCTCTGATCCAATCTAGAGAGGGTAACATTTACCTGCAGCCAGCATCCCTTCACTTAGCATGTTAGGAACGTAAAGGTGCGTGGCACAGATAAGTAGTCATACACACATGAGAGATGCCAAAAAGCCTCAAATGACACCTTACCTGTGTTTCTCCAGCTCATTGTGCGATGATCTGAAAGGACAAAAGACAAGAAGGAGTGTCAGTTTTACAATACTGTCAAAATACTCCACACTTCAAATCACATGATATGAGTTAGGATGGGGTGTTATGAATAATTTCAAGGTGAGAAGCTTGTTTATTAAATGTTTTTTTATCTCAATGTAAGACAGATGAAAACCAGAAAGTTTAGAAGAAAATGCAGAGTAACAGCAGATCTGAGAAATATTCAGAGGAAAAATGTGTCAAGACATCAAAGAAGAGTGCTGATTCTCTGCTGCTTTTGCCTTTTTTCTGCCTCCAGGAGGCTTTTGGGCTTTTGAATGCTGGAGTTGCCTTACAACAAAGTTGTACCTAAGACATAGAATATGGTAATACTCCAAAACAGGCCTCAAAGGAATACTTCAACCCACAAATCATTTGTATATCACTTGCTCACCCAGTGTTACAGTGAATTCATGAAAAAAAACTTTTTTTTTCTTGCCCGCCTCCATGGTGAATGAAGAATCCAAAAAAAAAGAGACAATGTTTGCTGTAAGTAAAAAGGGGCCATGTTTAACAAAAGCAAAATTATATCCAAACATCTGTTTACAAACTCTCACACAACTCCTGCTGTATAATCAAAGTATCATTTATCCAGTCATATGCTCAGTACTTCCCAAACAACATGGATTTTCACTAAAATCTCACAATTTAAAACCACAGATGTATAATAATAACTAGATACCAAACTCTTGACAAAACCTTTGACAAATATAAAACCTCTATGGCAATAGCACAATAACAACAGCAAGAGTCATAATTGACCTTTTCTTGCAGGTTAAAGTGTTTTAAATAATAATGCTTTAGCAAAAATACATGTGTTTGCGAAGTATTGAGCATACGACTGGATACATTAGACTTGGATTATACTTCAGGAGTTGTGTGAGAGCCTGTAAATGGATGTTCTGTTACAGACTTTTGACTTCTCGACCAATTCATTGAGAATTTTCTTAGTTTTTGGATTCTCCAAAAAAACAAAGTTATCTTCTCAAATTCAACATCATATGAGGTGATCAAGTGCTGTACAAATTATCGTTTCTATGGTAACGTATTCCTTTAAGCGAGCAATATAAAGACTTAGTCACACATTCTGGAAATAGAAATCCAAAACAAGATGGAGAATGTTTTTTAAAAATCTTTTTCCATATCTGTGAGACATCTGTCAGAGAGTGTGCAGCAGAGGACAGAAATGACCCTGAGAGGGAGAGAGAGCGAGAGCGAGACTCCTCCCTGCCCACTGTCACATGCATACCAACAGCATGCACACACTGCTGTTGTTGTTGCTGCACGCTGGCTGAAAAGCAGCGTGGACATGGGATAAAAACACACTCAGACGTCTGCAGGCCGAGACACTGCAGAATTCCTCAGCGTGTGGGCTATTCTGAGGAGAGCCCCCTATCGTAATGTGTGGCCGGGCAGCAGCGAGGGCACTGCAGTCCATCTGAAACAGGCCCTCTGTTCATGAGGCCGTCATGGATACCACGGCAATAAAAACAAAAACAGCAACAACAAAGGGCCAGACTGACAACAAGCCTTTTCACATTTTCCACTGTTTGAGAGCCCTTGTGCTTGTGAAGCAGTGGTTCCCACAGCTGTGCCGAGGAGGCATCTGCAACGCTCGCTGCACCAAAAAGGGTAACAGTTGACCGCGCGACTACGATAATGAGGCGTCTGCACAAAGTCATCCCAGAAGGAGCGCAGGATGCTGCACTGCTGCTAATAACCTGATCCAAAAGGCCGACAAAGATATTACTCCATCGTGGAGGAAGTTGTGCTATTCAAACCTGCACAAATTGGGGAAATGTCTCAGTCAAAGCACAGGGCATGACCAGGAAATCATGTGGCAGCTTGTAGAGGAAGGGAATGCACACAGACCTGTAATAACAGCAGGTTAACACTCACACACCTTTACATGTTATGTAAAAAAAATGGCGTGGCATGCAAAGGACTGTGATCTGATGTCATAAACTTGGCCCTGATGATCAAAGGCCTACCTATTAGCCTTATATCACCTCTATTGTGGTTTGTTAAACTGCCAACTCATCCTCACAGCACCTTGTGTGTGATTTCCCATATTGACAGGAGGGAATTTAAGGATACAAACAAAGTAAGCTGTGCTATTTTTATGTTTAATTTGATATCTGGTGTGACAGAGAGCTAAAATTCCAGGTCTTCCCTTTTTGTAAGTCTGCGAGTAAAAAGGGAAACTCCACCAGGGTTTCTTCTTCCTGTGAGCAGAAATAGACTCCTAACTTTATCTTTTTTTTTTACAAGCTCTGAATATTGCACCATTGCAAAACATGTGATCTGTTTTAATTTGCAGATTTTGTCATAACATCAAACACTATAACGCCAATTTTTGATGCTACAAAGCAAAGCATTGTGCTTTTTTCACCAACAGCCAGCTTCTGTTTTACTATAAAAAAAAACAAGACAGATTAAGTTCAAACACGTCTTTACTTCACTGCCCCCTGCATTCTGTTGATGTTTAAAAAATCCTGCAGGAGTGTATAAAGGGAATTGGGGAATTTGTGCACAGTGCAGTCACAAGTAAAAAGAGGGAAAAGCAGGTCTGGTGCATGAAGCCTGGTGGGCTGGGGTTTGCCACAGTGTGTAGGTGTCTGTGTAAACCACCACACCCACCTCATACACACCCTTATCCACACTCTCTCTCACACACACACACACACACACACACACACACACACACACACACACACAGATGCATGATTATGTTACTCTGTCAGAGGCTGTGTCAAAGGAATGAGGAAGAAACTGCATTCTCATTTGTGTCAAATCTTTACAAATATCACTTTCAAATTTACAAAACCATCTGCTTTCTAAGGAAGTATAATGACGATAGTGATACGTTAACATGTTGTACGTGCAGTGACGTAACTCTCAGACTCACCACTGAGGAAATCAGGCTAACTGTGCTTCCCTAAACTAATATTAGCCAACAGGAAAGTTTTTTTTTTAATCAGATCTTAATGTGCATGTGATCTTGGGAATAAACGCACAAATCATTCAAATGTTCCTGGAGCGTTTCACCAAAAACATATATACCACTAATCGCAGGTAGTTAACAGATGAAAGAGTCCACTGTTGCACACCTGGCCAAATAACCCTTCAAAATTTGCATGTAGCCTTGGATGTTAAAGTCCCCAAATTTGGGTCATAAATCAAGAGAAGAGGACGTTGCAATGAGGGTGTGTCCCACATTGATCTGATCTGTTTAAACCCTTGTGTGTGTCAACCATGCTGTAAGCAACTAGAGCTAAAAAGGATCATGAGAAAATGAAATGTCAGCTACTTTCATGATCAAGTAACTCATAAATTTTACTAAGCTGAATATATTTGGGCCTTAAATTAATAGTAAGATATTACATTATATATTATATACATACACAATTGCTGGATCCCGAGGCAAAAATATCTGAACGTCGATATTACTGTCCTACACATTTTTAAGTTAGCAGAAAGTTAATATCTTGTGAATGTAGACAACCTAGGGCATCCATTGTTATCAACGCCACATCAGCATAGTTTGTCAGGAAGTGTGGCAAATAACGTTACAAAATTATGCTTGATTTTGCAGAGGGAACAACTGGCCATTTTAATCCTCCAAATTAAAGTTGGGTTTTTTTTTTTAAGAAAAAAAACAACTAGTTTATTTGAATCACAAATTAATTGCCTAACATGCGATACGTAACACATTAAAACAGGATTGTTGTGGAACTCAAAATGTTAGTCTATGCACGTCAGATAAATTACTTATATTAACTGTAAAATAAGAAACCAAAGTATATAAGTGTGTGATACTTTAACTCTCCATATTGTCATAGCAACTAGACTATATAATTTAACAGCATAATAGAAATCCTAAAATTCAGTAATGGCTTTTGCTTTTGGTGAGCCACCCCAAGATTTTGAGTGTGTCCCATCGGGCTACATGAAAAATTTCTAGGTGAACCACTGCCAGTAATATCAATGATATATACTGACAGCAAGGCTGTTTAATTTTAGTGATGAGAATTAAATATTAACCTGCTGAGGTTTAAATGACCTTTAACCAGCTGTCCAACCGGTCTAAATAGAGAACCGAAACTGAAACTTAAATGTAGGCTATTTACTTATTCTGTGTAATTTTATGCCCTTAATTGCAGCAGGGACTTTATCAGCTGCAGATTGTCACAACATATAAACGGGGTCAAACTAGGGATGAATGTTAATTACAGTGAAAGGCAATCGATATATTATGATCAGAAGCTTCATCTATGGTGTCTCAGCAACACTAAAACCTCCATGAACTCTGTGTGAGTGCAGGGGGAGAAAGTGGCACGATGGGACCCCCTGACGGACTTTCATTTGACATCAGACCCTCAAAACACACTAACCACACGAAAAAAGGGCTCACGCGAAAGCAAGGTAGTCGTGCAAGACAGAGTGCAAAAAAGGTTGTGTGCATGTCGGGTGTGTTTTCTGTCAGCATGGGGAGGGTTTTAGGTGTGTGTGTGTGTGTGAGACTGTGTGAGACAGAAAGAGAGAGAGGGAGCAGCAGAGTTGACAGTGTACGCGTGGCAGTGTTTATTGGAGAGACCAAAACAGAGAGCCCAGCCCAGACAGCAGAGACATGCCAGTGTGCATGAAAACAAGTCTATGTGTGTGTGTGTCTATAAACTGGCATTTGCACAAACGAATAAAAAAGCAAGACTGATATTTACCTATTGTTCTGAGTTT
Source organism: Plectropomus leopardus (assembly GCF_008729295.1). Taxonomy (NCBI): domain Eukaryota; kingdom Metazoa; phylum Chordata; class Actinopteri; order Perciformes; family Serranidae; genus Plectropomus; species Plectropomus leopardus. The sequence continues at coordinate 13,209,039 of NC_056466.1, forward strand.
TTCTGGAAATTGGCGAGGCTTTCGTTTTCTTTCTGGAAAAGTCGCTACTGTACGGTAAAACAGACGCATAACCGTGTTCTGCCTCTGTAGAGAAAAACAAAACAAAATATTAATTTATTGTGATGTCTGCATGAACAAAATAAAGCTGCCAATTAGTCATTCAGGGAAACAGTGAAATATGAAACAGCTATAGAAGCATTTCAGGAGGAACAAGACGTGATCGATCACCAGTGCTTACTAAACATATTTCAACTGTATAGCCTCTATATTGTAAACAGGCAATGCTACACGACCATTAATGATTGTCATAATGATACTGGCTCATATTCTCAATGTCACTCTTGTTTACTCATTTCCGAAGACATAATACGACCTGCATTCTCAGTATTTACATCACATGAGCTGTATATAGGTTATAAATGGGCTACACGACATACTTTACATTTAAAAATAAAGAAATGCAGCTATTATTTTTCTAGCATAAAGGCTACTAGGTCCAGTTTGCACCCATCGTCCCATTGTCTGTAAAGTGACATCATACCTGCACTATGGCAGGGCACGTTAAAACTTCACAGAAAATAAAGCTAGCTTCCGTGCTAATGCTCCATTCACAAAATAATAACCAGCCTGGAAATCCTGTCAACTTGTCAGTTTAGCTTGAAATACCTCTGTCTCTTCTCTCCAAGTACTCTGCAGCCTCCAGCAGAATTAAAAGAGAATTAAGTTCCATCTTGCTGTTGTCTCGTTATAAAAAAATAGAAGTTATCTATTTACACAAATGTACAAGTCATGAAATAATGGAATGGAAATTTTAAAAACTGTTTTTAGAGCGATGTACTTGCGCTGCTACACTCAGTTCTGAGTCTTGGCGACTCCAAACTACAGTATCAACAGCACCTAACTAAAACTCAGGGAAGTGAGTGATGTGAAGTCTATCCCATTAGAACAGCCTGTGGGCGGGCTCTACCGGTGTGTATTGGCCTATAAGCAGGCTGAGAATGTCTACGTGCGATTTGATTGGCTTTTAAGCGCAAAAGTCATCAGGGGCATACCCTAGCAACAGCCTGAGCTGCCCGCCCTCGCCGCAGCTGATTGGTTCGACACACAGAGGCGCGGTCTCTGATTGGCTTGGATGAATTCTGGGCGTGGGTCATTCTTGAACTTGGGTTGTTGTTTTGGTTGCCAAATTTGATAACTTCTCAAAAGTATGCTTTTGGATTTAGACCGTGAAGTAAAGTACATTCAGCGGCCGTTCAGTTGACAAGGCTCTTTTATACATATCAGCTTTTTCCCACAAGAGTGTGTGACATAGCAGAATTACCCACAGGGTTTGTGTGTTGTGCTCATTTCCTGTCCAACTTAGTCATTATGAAAGTCCTGTATGAGGTTGCAGAAACTGAATTGTTTTCCTCCAGACACAAAGGGAGCTGCAGTGTTTTTTGCATGATTTTAAGGAAAATACACCAAAAAGTTAAACATGCATTTTCCTTATAAAGTCTGAATATTGTCCACATCATTTGAAAAAGCAGTTTAAATAGAGGTAGCCAAACTCTCATTTCAAATACAACCACAATCAGCACCATTCACTAAATGCAAGGTTCTGACTTTAAGGACAGTAACAGCATATAATATTTGCACTAAATTTGCAGTTTGCAAGAAAATAGTGCTTGAGAAAATGTACTACTCAAAACAAGCTTAAAACATTTACAAGCAAAAGTTCAGGGTTTAGTGGTTATTCCTGTGACCATGGCTGGATTATGAGACAATAGGCCCCTGGGCACAGATGTGGAAAAGGCCCCACCACCACCACCTCTCCTAAAGAGTAGTTAGACATGCAGACTTTTTAGTCACTTTGTGACTGTTAGGGGCCATTTTTGTCTCTATGACCTAATTTTATGGGGTTTTTTTTGGTTATTTTGTGCCTCTGTATTCACTTTGGGTCTTTTTGTGGTTGTTTTGCTCCTTTCTGTAGCTCTTTTCTGTTTCTTTGCAGTTCATTTAATCTTTTTGTGGTCATTTTGAGTCTCTGTCTTCCTCCTGGTTGGCTTTTTGTTCATTTGACAGAGTTAGTCATCAACAATTTAAGTTATCGATCAAGCATTTGAGTCATTCCAGCTTAAAAATATATAATGTTGATGCAACAAAACAATTTAAATAAGTCAAATTTGGCTGTGGAAAATTATGATGGCCTTTTTCACTTTTTTTCTGACGTTCTATAAACCAAACGATTATTCAAGGAAATATTGTGGAATTAATTAATGAAAATTATAGTTGCCTTAGGTCTAAGTTGTTGCTCTAGACCAGCGATACTCAACTTACGACCAACAGGCCAAACCTGGCCAGCAATGGGGTGCAGGGTGGTCCACCAACCATTTTCTTACCCAAAGAAAATAAATACACATTTCGCCTCTCACATATTTCATTGAAATGTAAATAAGGAGCTAGGTTGCATAAAAAAAAAATAGAGCTTTATGTGCTAGGGGAGGATCCCCCAGACCCTCCAACAGAAGTCTAAGCTGAGCCCCAAATGTCCACAAATCCTAGAGACACCCCTGCATACATCGTACCTGTAAGGGGCTACTGCAGCTAGCCCCTGACCTCCTGTTATTTTGCAAAACTGGCTCCCGTGCAAAGAAAGGTAAGTATCTGTGCGGTAGATACAATTGTGATCCAGTTCCAATTTTTTAGCAGAATGTTTTGCATTCTGCCAACCATTCTGTTTTTGTTGACCACAGAAGAGTCTTAACATCCGGATGTGATTGTCTGTTGTCTGTCTGCTTGTTTACGCTGCTTCATTCAATATTAGGAGAATGACAGAAGACAAAGCATTCATCAAAATATGATATTTCAAGTTTTTGGGCTTGGGGAGACACTCCAAGTAAAGTCCAAACTTTGATTTGATTGAATCAAGTCTGATGTCATGTTCACGACTGACTACTTCTGCCCCCAGGTCCAATTCCAGTGCTTCATTTCAGAGAGTAGATCCCAAAATAAGGCCTAATTTTGCTGTTTTCACACTGTGTAATAGTCTTGCAGCTGATTTGTGGGCATGAGCAAAATGTCACTTTGCAAGAGCAGTGGCAGAGTTATGAATATCTCAACAGGAGTTCCTGCAGGGTATAGAAGTGGGTTGCTCTGTATGGCAGACAGTTTGTATTTTGCTTGCAGCCAGATGTTTGTGCTGCAGATCATTGGAAAACATTCTGAAGAAATCACAAAGGCGTCATGGTGAGGGAAGTGACTTTTTTAGTGTGAATGATGAGGAAAAGGCCCATGAGGACCAGAGCCACAAATGCTGTTGTTTTGTTGTTGTTTCTTGGGAACAAGTGTCACGCAGGATCCTCATAGGGCCCACACTGCAGACAGTTCATCTTAGATTGCAAGATTTCAGATGACACAAATTACTGGTTAAGTCTGCTGCTGTCAGCTTTTTGCATGCAAACCTATCTGCAATTTAAAAGCAATCCTAAAACGTGTAAAGCTGTGTACAGTATGATTGCACTGGCAGCCACACAAAGAAATGGAAATACAACTATACAAATACAACAAACACAACATTTTGTGAAAAGTGTGAATGTTGTACACTCAGTTGCTAGTTCATTTACATCAAGATAAAATTAATGTGTTATATTCAGAGTGGTTTCTAATATTTTGTCTATTTTTATTGATATAATATGGTTGGATAGAATATCTCTTACTCTCAACACACCACAATTCATCAGTACCACAAGCTGAATCAAATCACCTCTCTAAAACAGATCATTTTATACGTCACAAAGGTAGGATTTATTGCATGGCTGTTGTATTAGACGGCATTTGTTTGAGAACTACAAACTGTGACAGTTAAAATGTGAAATAATTGTTAAAAACAAACAAAGAAACAAAAAAGACTCAAGATGCAGTTGATTGTGGATGATTTCACATTTACAGAAACTGTGATCATGTTTGGTCCACCCAGCTGAAGCCATGCAGAAACCACACTCAGCTGCAAATGAAACTGTATATAAATGTATACCAAGAGCTTTTATTTCCTGTGTTTGGCCTGCCTTCGTTTTGCATGACTTAATTTCAGTGTCATCTGAATGCATTGGTAGCACCTGTTTAGTGTTAATATTATTTTTGCAATTCACAGATCCATTGTTGCCATGATGCAGATCAGGATCAAGTGAATGTTTTTTGTGTTGTGCTGGCTATCTTTTGTTTGTCCATTTAATACCCACTTATGAGGAGAGGCTGCTTGCCAGTGAGATGATTATCGGTCTCTCCTCCTGTGCAATTTTTAATTCACTGTATACGGATCATAATAGGGGAGATACTTTTTGCTTTTTTTGTGTGTCACTCCTTAAGCTTCATTGACTATGATGATTTATTTATGAGGAGTTTTGATAGCTTTTCACAGGAGAATTTGCTGCATGTATGTTCGTCATGGTGAGATGAAGACGCAGTAAACAAGAGACCATGTTAGTCTCACATCTTTTTCTGAAACAGTGCAGCCGTTGCACAGTCATAGTGAGAATATCCAGTCCTACAAACAGTGAAGCTAAGCTGCTGCTTTTTCTCTGGTCAGACCTGATGCAGCATACGGACTACACCTCATGACTATTTCTGTGGTAATTAAAGAAACGTTATGCAACTTGCACACTTCTTATCATTTGCCTACATATGCAGTGACGTTTATTCCCTCTGCCACTGAACTTTGTAGCTTATTTCAGATTGCAGGAGGCCACAGGTTTATGGGGTGTTTGTCTCTTCAGGATTTGTTGTGCGAGCATTTGTCTGACCTCGCTCGAGGTCAGTACAATCGAGCAAATGCCCATGAGAAACTTGACCTTGACCCTTTTTATGTAAGCAAGCATTCATCATCTTGCGCATGTTATTCATTTCTGAGGCTTGCTGGCATTTATTCAGTGTACATAGTTTCTAAGTAAGTCCTGTTTCCTCTCTTCCTGAAGAGGACTTCGTTAGAAAGATGTGGCTCTTGGCTGCTGCTGCGTTTGCTGTAATTATTCAGTGACATGGTTTGACAGTCATCTCAGTTATAACTTTAGCCAGGGGTATATAAAAAAGGGGTTAGTGTGGTTAATGAATGCTGTTTCAGCAGACACAAAGGGAAAACTCAGACCTTCTGTTCATTCAAAATGTAAAAGACTTGCAAAATAACATCTGGTTTTGTAAAATGCATGTTAATCTACTTGAACGTTTTGGATTTCAGCCTGTATGACATTTACAATATATTTCAAAATGGAAACTAACCCACTGTCATTAAGGCATGTGTAAGTTTTTGTCTGTAATCCCAAAAAAACACTTGATCAACTGAACCAATTCACAGTAAGAAGCACAGTTATTAACTAAACATCTGTTGCTCATTGTCTATTTTCATGGTTGTGCTATCCATGTAGTGTTTGCAGCGTGCATTAATTATTGTGGGGTTTTTTTTAAAATGGCTGTGTGATGATAAACCTGCCTCGTGCTAAGTGATTAGAAATTTAACCTTGTGATATTTAATCTTAATATAAAATAGTCATTATGCTCATGTGTTTTATGTCATTGTGCCTAATTGCAGAAAAATTACACTGATACCAAGTCATGTACTAAAGTGCTCTTTACAGCACAAAAATTCTGCCACCCTTTTGCATCATATGAAAGGAAATAGCCTTTGTCCCTCCTGCTGCATGTTTCTATTTATAGACTTATCATCTGCATGCTCTCTGATCATAGTGGCTCAGGCCTTGCATTGCTCATTGCCTCAGGCCTGTCAACCAAATGACTACTCTCTCCACTCTTTCTTTGTTTTCCTCCATCTTAGCCAAACATTTCGATCCTGCCTGTCCCAGTTTAACCAGCTGGCCTTCACAGTAAGGTTTGTGCTCAAAGGGTAAAAATCTGCATAATAAACAAAAGCATTATGACTCTTTTTTAAAAAAAAAAAAAGAGGTCATCATGTCAGTTGAATATAGCTTTTGATAATGATTTTAATATTGAGGCTGTGAATTTTAAGTTTTGTAGCACACTACCCTACACCCCATTCCACTATTAATATTTGTTACCTTGTGACCATGAAACATTTGTTAATGTTAGAAAAACTGTCAGCTTCACTATATAACTATAAATAAAATTATTTCAGAGTCAACTGAAACTGCAGGCTTCTTCATTGTGGTCTTTTTTAGTCGCTCTCGTTTCCCTTTTCCCTTTTTTACTTATATATTACTGGGCAAAATGTTTGGGATCAGTATTTGTACATCAGTTTCTCACTCCTTGTAACCCTGAAATTGTTAAAAACTTTGTAGTTTTTTTTTTTTTGCATGCCTGCACGGTGAGCGAAGAATCCAAAAAACAACTTTCTTGATGAGTAAAATAGATGCGTTTAACAAAAGCAAAACTATACCAAAACACAAGAACTCCCACACAACTCATGCAGGTCTGATTTATCCAGTATTATGCTCAGAACTTCCCCAAAACAGATGCATTTCTGTAAAAACCTTAATATTTAAAACACGTGCATATGACTAACACACCTGAGCAACAATGTTGCTGGGTCTTTTCCACTGAAAATAGCTAGCACAAGCTCCAAAAGTAGTTAAATGCTGCAAGATGATGTAACATGCTCATCTGGATATTGGTGACATTATCACACATTAACAGAAGCATTAAAACGTTTAGGAAGTTTTAACCTTAACCCTGAAGATTTTCTTTCTTTCTCCTCCTGCCGATCCCACTCCTACTGCCTGGTGCAAGAGAAGAGAAGAGAGAGGGGGAGAGACCCTGCACCGATCGTGGAAGAGTCGTGTTCTGAGATAAATGTGAGCAGCATGCATGCATTCATAAGATTCATATTAACATATTTCTCTCTTTTTCCTTCATAGTCTTAATAAGTCGCTTAATTTGTTGCAAGTTGCATTTTAGAAATAAAGTCACTAAGAGGGTCTGAAAAGTTGCTTAATTTAGTGAGAAACACTGCTAAGCAAGTAACGTGTGTTTAAACTTTGCTAGCAGAGCACATGCCCAAGCATGCTACTCCTATATGCAGAGGTGTTTTAATTGGCCAAATGTATGTATTTGGTAAGTACCGAGCATATGACTGAATAAATGAAACTAGGATTATACTGTATGATTTGTCTGAGAGTTTTTACAAACATATATTGCGATTTTTTATTTTTTATTTTTTGCTGTTAAACGCATTCCCCTTTTACCCCCATTTGTTAAGAATTTTCTTCTTTTGTTTGGATTCTTTATTCACCGCATGGAGGCATGCTAGAAAAGTTTTCTTTACAAATTCAACGTAACACAGGTTGAGTAACTGATACGCAAATGATCATTTTGTAGGTAAAATACTGCTTTAATACACATCACACTTTAGGCCTGTGCTGCAACTCTGCAGAGCTTCCACACATAACCGCTGAGAACTGTGACTATTAATAAATGGTCTTTGTTTTTAAGATTAACGGTCACGACAAGTATTATCCGGTGTGCAGTTCAGCAACATGCAGCAGTTATCTATCATAAAAACAATCAATCTCATGAAATGAAAATGTAGGGTTTCTTTTTCTCTGCTTTCAGTCAATTTCCATTTTTAGGCATGACTGAGGAACAAAATATCAGCAACATGTGTTTTTGCTTCCTGAGCCACAGCGGGCAGTCGCAAAGTGATAATCCCCCAATCAAAGTGATGTTCTCAGGAAATAACCCAAATGCTTTCAATATGTGACTAGAGGGAGGTTCCTTTTTTTACACAAGACTCCTCTGTCAGTCTCAGTGCATTTACAGTCATGCTTAAGGCCCATGAAACCTTCGACAATAAATAATCTGGAGACTCTGTAGTCGTTTAATCTTAAAAGACAACAATAAATAGTCTGGAGCCCCGAAGCCACGGCGGACAAGATGAGCCAGTTTGTGTCATTTATTTGTTTTTGACAGTTTTTGACTTACCAGGACAGTCTTTTAAGGTCATAATCTAATTACCGCCATCTCAAGAAAGCTAATGAGGGACAAGGGAAGAGAGACTGCAGAGCTGGGGCTTTGTTTATCTTGTTGACACTAATTGTTTACTGACCACCGTTCACTCCATCCATTAGACCAAAGGTCAGTTACAGTAGTCTGCTTTTCACCATTATGGTGCCACATGTAATCAGGATTAGGCTTGTTAATGCAACTAGCTTTAGTGTCACTACAGAAAGGACAAAAAGCCAAGGGCATATTTGGCATTTTCTGTCAATGGGCCCAGAATCAGATTAATGTTGAAGGGTTAAAAGCTTCTTTAAATACAAATCAAGCCATGCAGGTATTGAAGGCGTTGAAAGAGATGCTAACACCCTGAGCTGATAGAGTTAAAGCCTATTACAGGGCTAAGATCAGAAATGTTCATGCCCGTACTGAACAAAGGTCATGTTGTATTTAGCGTGAGCATGCTCTGATTGGCCTCAAACAACATCTCATGTTCGCTGGATTAATTACATGCCATGTAAAAGAAAAAAAGGTGCTCCTGCTTGTTGGGCTTCACAATTTTCCATTCAGCTTTAGCTTGATGCAATATACCTCATGGTTTGCGTAGTACACGATGAAACAAAGAGAAATTACTGGTGCTATCATCCATCCCTCCCACAGTTTTCAGGAGCATTCTGTGTGTCATACATGGTGACGCTACTACCACAGAAATACCAACGAGTTAACTGTCTGGAAATCTTTCTAAAGGGTGAGGCGGGGCGTGCACACAACAGGAGTTGAGTGTGTACAAACACAACCCAAATGGCATGATACAGTGTTTGTCGCTTACCTGCCTTAAAGTAGTCTAATAAAAAAAACAGTAAAAAATGTATTATACAAAATTATTCATGTTGATATTTCTGTAACAGAGATCAAATGTTTCTGAAGCACAAAGATTTGCAGAACTCTGTTGCATCATGCTATGATTTCAGGGCAGGGCGTTCTCATGGTATAGCTGGTGGCAATTCAACTCTGGGTTGAAACCTTTGATGTCGCTTGACTTCAAACCTCAGTCCGTGGGCTGATATGTCTTTCTTTCAGCCAGAATATCTCAGATGTATAGGGCAGCCCTCCCACACACACACACATTTACAACACACATACACAACACGTGTATCCAGTCTAGACGTTTTCCTTCCACAATCATCACGCTCGATCTTATGTTTATGTTTTGCAGCAACATTTAGAAATGTTTAGGGAGGACTTGTCTGGTGGTTTCACAGATGGCCTTTTTTCTCTTATTGACACTGTCAGCTTTTACAGTCCAGCTTCAATGTGCCGGCTGTCACGTTAGTTTGAGTCATATGTGCTTATGTCAGCATGTGTGCTGACCATATGATGTGGATATTCTTAGCTCACAGTTTGGTTGTTTTCAAAGGCATTCAAGGATACACAAAACAATGCTATGAGATGATAATGAAAACAAAGTGTTATGTGTATGATAATGGAGAGGCAAGTCCCTTATATGTGGGAGCAGTATAAGGGATTACTGGGAGTCCACAATTTCAGAGAAAAATTGTGGATTCAAACTTCTGGATGATCTGCTCAACTTTTGAAGAATTATGTAATGAAATAACAAATATTGTAGGGCCTACTGCATTATGCCCGAGGGAGCCAGTTCCTACTGAAAAGTGCATAGCCAAAGCATCATGTGACTTATAAGAGCCGAAAAAGTGTTTCCATTGCAGTTTTGCAAAATATGGCTTTTTCCAATCACCTGAAATACCACCTCATGCAAGCTTAAAAACTTTTTGGTGCTTTTTTTTTCGAAATAGACGCGCTTCCATTAAACGTATTAAATATTCACAGTTTCAATTTGCGCAATTTGAGGGTTAATGGAAAACTGTCTGATCTGATCACACAGCCAGAGGTCTCAGATTGCTGAGCCCTCCCCCTCTCTCCTCAGCACACGCTGCCAGGATTCGCATGACTCTGGTGAACAATGGGCAAAATCGTTACTCTCATCGATAACCCAGGTTCAAACAAAAAGCGAAAAAACAAACACACAAAACTGGTTTGAAAAGTCTATTTTGTAAGACATTTCCCAGGTAAAAATGGAGATTAGATACCTAATTGATAGCTTCACTCTGACTAACGAGGCACAGGTGGCCTAATCCAGCCTGCTGAGAGTGGCTGCTGTTGGGGATATGAGTGTGTGAAAGGGTATTTATTGGGAGAACCTTTCCACAGCTGTCCTGCAACTTGACTGAATGCTGTCAGATTGGTTCAAACAAAATGGATCTATAGAGAGAGACGACTTTTTGCAAATGTATATCGTTAACATTAGTTGATGAACAGGAAATGAACTGATTTGTGATGAACTCTTTTAGTAACTATCTCTTTAATCCTTGGGTTTCAGGGAAGATATTTTCAAGTCACAAGACTCAAGCCCAAGTGAAGTCACAAGTCATTGATGTCACTGTAAAGTCCAAGTCAAGGTGCAGGTTTTTCTTATTTCCTCAAGTCCGGTCTGAAGTAATCAAATTTGTGACTTGAGTCAGAGTCCAATTCACGACTAAGGTCTACACCTCTGGAAATTGCTAAATCTCTTTAATATTTTGAGTAAATCTGAGGTAGCTGAATCACCAATGTTTCATGACTATCAGCAGTATTTGTAGATGTCCAGTATATAATTGACTATCACACACTCCTCCTCTTTGAAATCATGATTTTGAAGACTATCACTTGACATTTTTCTTGCTTTTTTAAAATCCATTTTTTGGCTCTCGCAATTGGCATATATGCATACATCTCAGGAGCTCTCTGTTAGTAATTTACTTGTCACCCTGGCAGCAGTGTGTTCTGGGTCTGTACAAGTGTCTAAAAGACTCTTTCCTCCCCTTCTACCCATGTATTCTCCCATCTGCGTCCTCTCCCGTGTCCTGCCTTCTCCATCAGTGTCGTTCTGCCTACAGAGCTGACATCTGTTCGCACAGCGAGAAGCTGAAAGGTGGCAAACTATTCGTCTCTCCTATGCCATTTCAGTCTTGCAGTCCAACCTTTTTCTTTGTGGATCTAGTGGTAGCACCTGCACTGGTCTCTGCGTCTGGCACTGGTCTCCTGGACTCCCTCCAGGTTCCTGGGTTCCTCAGTTCCTCTGCCTTGCTGGCATGGATGCTGCAGTGGAACAACTGTCCCTTGGTCGTCCACCTCTTGTGGTCGATGGCACATGACAGCACCATGTTGTTGTGGCATATGTCCTCCATGGGACCAGGAACTAATGTGATGTTAAAGCATGAGTGCACAGTGTTGCTGTCTTCACATATATAGTTGAGAATTATGGTAAATATGTCAAAGAATATCAGTGACACGAATAAAAACATGCTGTCATTTGCATTTTTTACTTTGCTTAGTTTTATATTTGAATGCTCCTACTGGTTAGTCCCATCAGTCTGACACACAGACACCACCAACACCACCACCACGCAAAAAAGCTATACAGCCACTGAAGCTCAAGAAGGGGGGGCAGGGATGCATGTATGTGAGGCTGAATGGGCTCTAATGAAACAACCATATCCGTGACCATGGCAACTGGTGAACTTAAGCTAATTCATACACTCAAACAGCGGGTCTCAACAAACATCCTCCCTATAAATATGCAAACCAGGCCTATCTTCTCTGGTGGGTGGGCAGTGTAGAAGGGTGGTGACAGACCACCCACCAATGGATGTGATTCTCTTCTTATGGTGGATGAATATTACAAAATGAAAGCTGTCTCTGGATGAAACACGAAGCAGAGCCTGTGCTGATTTTAGACTTGAGTCTGATATCCCACTGAGAATCCCTGTCAGGATGTCTAGATTTACAAATCCCTGGTGTGCCATTGCCTAAAACCTTTGTGACTTGTTTACTGTGCATTTCCGTGCATTCACTTGAAGTGATACTCCACCCAAAATCTGTCTTTTGAATAATCACCCCCTGATGGCTTGAAAGGTAGCCTCAAAGGTTTGCAGTTCTTCTGATGGCACTGATCAGCTGTATGCTGATGATTCCTTTGCTTGCCAGATTGTACAGCACAAAAAAACCCCATAGATATAACATAATTAAATCCTTTTTTAAAGATTATTTGCTTTTATTGGACAAGACAGCTCAAGCGTAAAAGGGGGAGAAAGGGGGGGTGACGTGCAGCAAAGGGCCGCAGGTTGAAACTGAACCCATGGCCACTGCAGCAAGGACACAGCCTCAGTTCATGGGGCGCCCACTCTACCACGTGAGCTACTGGGCTGCTATTTTGGTGAAATTAGCTAATTCATCTTCTTACTGAGAGGTTGCTGGGTTAAGCACAGAGCTGGAACTAGACTAGCCTAGCATAGCATGAAGACTCTTAGCAGGACAGTAGGGAAGCATGAGTGGCTTTACTCTGATTCTCTATGGTACTTCGGGATAGCTACCGATAGCTATCAGGGAAAACAAAAGGATTATCCTCTTCCAGTTTTGGTTACACAATGTAAATCACATTTCCATTGTGCCATTTTCCCCTGAGATCATACTCAGTGGCAACAAGAATTGACCTATCACTAAGTCCCACCCTTGAATACCACGAGACAATCATGTTTCGTGCAGCTACGCATTGCAATTGGATATCCTGCTCTTAGACCTCCATAGAAAAGCAGCAGAAATTTAGATTCTCCTGTGGTTTAATTTAAATTTACGCAGTTATTACTTTAAAAAATGGTCAAACTATGTGTATAGGGTAAATGTAACACTTAATCTGAGTATTTTTGTTCTTTTACAACTGGTGTTTAATGTAGCAAAATGTTGTAGTTAAAGTCAACCCAACTGAAAACCGTTAACATTAACTTACCTGTAACATCACAAAGAAAGCAAAAGCTGGCTCGTGGTAACACCACGGCATAGTGAAGAGCATTTTGATGGCTTTTGTGTAAAATAAGGGGCACCTGTCCCCAAAAGCTTTGTATGGCATCTTTGGATACGTCTTTGATACTGAGAGACATCATTGTTAGTTTAGGCAGCGCCTTGACTGTTTATGTGTGTGAGCTAAGGGGGCGTCGCTTAGCGATAGGTCAATTGCATAGTGAAAGCAAGGTACCAGTCGAGATACATATGGTGTATGTATTCAACATGTTCTCATATAATGGTTCATATGATATCTAATGTTTTAGCACCCAATAAATGACAGTAGCCTTTCTGAAAGAAAATGTGTTTTGGTTGGGTTTAGGAAAAGAAACACAGTGATGACATACCCACGAAAGTGGTCTTCTGCGGAAAAGTCCTGCTGTTTTTTTTATCAGCACCCAAGCCAGCTTCCTTTCAGAGACTGACACTACTTCTTTTTTTACTCCTGTTAGTGCATTGGTGCATTAGTCACATGATGGCAGCCTTCCTGATTATGTGGGTTACACAAAAATGACTTGCTCATGATTATGTGGGTAATATACGAATTGTGGTGCATTACTTTTTGGAGATATGTGCGGACAATGTGTGAGAATAGCCTGCCTTATCATATAACCATTCTGGTGTGCAATCAGCATTTACTTCATGATGGTAAGTTAAAGTAAGAACTTCTCTATTTCCTCTTTAATGCACAAAACTAGTGTGGTGTCTGTCAATCTGCTCATATAGTTCTCAGCAAGAAATCAAAAATATAAAACTATTAAACCGAGAGTCATCTGCAGCACTATTCCCTTTTAAACTATCAATCTGTGCACTTCTGTTCTTGCCAACACATGGCTAAATATGCTGCAAAAGACACTTGAGAACAAATTATAGATACAAAGCATCATGACAAGGCACACAAGCAGTCATCAAACATACAAAAACATTGCTTAAATCATTCCCAAAATATGTGGCCCATATTTTGAAGAACCTTTGGTTGGCGTATCAGTTTCTAAGCTAGCAACTGTCAATAAGCTTAGAAAAACATATGCACACGGGCCCGCTGATAATTAGTTGCACATGTGAGGGAATACCTACGTCGCTGAAATAACTAGCTTAAGCTTTTCATCAGCTAACTCACGAGTGGTCAAAGGGCGTGGCGGGGACAAATGTCAGAGACAGCACGCCGCCGTAATTACTACCATCTTCACAGGGTCATACATACAGCACGCCATTTGTTTTGTGCCTGATTGCATGTGAACTTTTGTTTATGCTGCCTGTACGCTCACACGCACCCTGGCATTGTGAGCAAGCTATATGTGGCTGTGTGTGTTTGGGTGGATGTGTGTGCATTATTTTGCCCATCTGGTGTTTTGGGCCCACAGCTGCAAGGTACAGGGTTTGGCTCCTATCCGCTGCTGAGCTGGCAGATGAGGGGAGGGGTGTTAAAGGGTCTGGACAGTGAGGAGTCATCACAGCTCTCTTCCTGCTGTACTCTTCCACTGCTTCACACAACTTCAGTGGTGTGTTTTCTTGCTTGTGTGGTTTGCTCTCCAGCTTTGGGGAGGGGTCTCTGAGAGGACTTGTGAAACACTGACTATAGAGATTTATATACCACGCACTCCTCTCTACAAAAATAAGCCATCTTTCTTGTCTCTGTACACACACTGAAGCCCCTGACAGGTGGCATCCCCACGGTCCATGACAGGTAATTACCCCCAGGTGTTGTGTGTGTATATATGTCCGTAAAAAGCAGCACTGGCAATGAGGGCAAGGGCACAGAGGGCTAATCCAGACATGCTAGTTTTAGTGTCACCTTCAGGACCACCACAGCTTTGACTCGGCTCACACGCTTGCTGGGTAATTCATGTTACACATCAGCTATTGTCCAGAGCAGCAGGAGGGAAACACATTCTGCAGTTGAGCAATGTTTTCATCAGAAAACAATAGACACAACCACAGATATGCCCGGCTTGGAGAAAAGGAGGGCAACGAACCTCCAGGGGTGTTTTTATGAGGGAGGCGAAAGAACAACAAGAGAGGAAACATGTATGTTGGGAAACCCAGAAACATGCTAACACATTTTTTATTTTTGCACAGTAGAACGACAGCAGCATTCTTAACATTTGTTTGCATTTAACTCTTTTAAACCTGAACAAATTGGCTTGATTTCTTTCAAAAACATGGGAAGAAGGCAATGAGCAACAAAAGAAGAAATGTCCCAAAAAATTAGCAAGAGATTAGTAAAAAGTACAAGAAAATTACCTGACAATTTGTAAAAAAAAAAAGAAAAGAAAGAAAGACAGAAAGAAAAACAAACAAGTTAAGCAAAACAAAGGTGCTTAAAAATTATTAGAATTTTGTAAAATAATTTAAATATGTTATTATGATATTTATAAATAGAGTTTTCCCCTTTTTTCTTTTTTTCCCTTTTTTATAAATAATAAAATAATAATAAATAATAATTTATAGATAGTCTACTAATAATAATTTATAGAAAGTCTGCTAATTTATTGCAATTTGTTGAACATTTCTTATCATAGTGCTAATTTTTTCCATGCTTTTGAAGAAATTGCACCAATTTGTTCAGGATTCACAGGATGACATACTTGTGAAAAACATCTGGAAGCATCACAAGAAGAGTGATGTCGCTCCAAGTTTCAGGGGTTAAATCATAAGACCAAAACCAAAGTCCTCATGCAATCCCCTTATTCATCAATTTTAGAGGAGTAAAGTTGAATGAGGCGCAGAATTTTCAGAGCAGGGGGCATTTGAGCAGTGAAGTTATAACTCAGTATGGCTCTGCGATGGCTGCTGGTCTCAGCAGACAGAGCGAATGGCCCACAAATGCACAGCTGTTTCTAATCGGTAACTCAGCACCGATGGCTGACCTACATTCTGGTGCTTGCACGTCTTTGAACCCGTGGCCCTGCCAGACTCAGCCATGGGGGAAGGTAGAGGGAACAAGGGAGAAAAACAAGAGGCAGGAGAGGCTGGAGTCAAGAGGGGTAGAAGAAACAACAAGTGGAAAAAAAAATTTGAGAAAGAAAAGTATTTTTTCTCACTTTGTTTCTGTGTTATAATGGATTGTGCAGGTATACGTTTAACCCAGGTTGCATGGCGTGCATACATGTTTAATGACAGAGTGTGTCAGAGAGCCAGAGCCCTGTGCGTGCCTGCAAATGTTTCCACAGCCCCAAAGTGCAGCTGTGCACACCTAAAAAAGAAAAAAAGGGGGAAAAAAGAACTCATAAAACCTCCTGACCGTCAATTTTCTGGTTCTCTGGATGGCCCTGTTACGCTTGGAAAATCTTCATTTTTCAAAATTGCTTTTCTTTGTCAACACCCTGCTGTCTATCAAACTTTCATAAAGTTCTGCTGTCTGCATCTGAATGAGTGCCCCTTTTCATTAAGGCTGGAGTGCATCTAGCTAGCATTCCTTGCATGCAGAGGAGGGGTACAGCCGAGTGCCAGGGGTCCCCTGGTAATGACTCATGGCAAAGATCCCTATCCACTCCCACTTTCAAAGAGGATGCTTCCCTGGGTCATGCAGAGCGAGCGAGGCAGTGGGGGTGGGTGTGTTGTATGGGAGAAAGAGCAAAAGAGGTGGTGACGGTGGGGTCTTGGAGCAAAAATGCTGCAAAAACAAAAAACGTTAGCTTTAACATTTACGCACACTCTGCTTCGGAGAGAGGAAGGAACTGGAAGTGGGTCACTGTGTCTCAGGACTCCAGAAAAAAACAGAAAGGAAAAAAGAGAGCAACACCAGAGCGGGGGAGAAGGGAAAACTGAGAGAGGGAGAGTCAGCGGACTCAGGCCAGCGAGGAATTCACTGGATTGAAATGTGCAGCAACAAATCTGCAAGGAAGGGAGAAAAAGAAGAGGGAGGGCAAACTTTAGACACCAGATTACTTGAGAAATTTTTTACTGTGAGTCAGAATGACAGAAAATAACAAATTAGTTGTGTTTGCAGTCACAGGCACGCTTTCATCTTATGTCCCCAAAAGCAGGTGTGACACAGAAACGTGCAAGCCTCAAAAGCTGTTTGCAATTTAGCACAAAGAGAGCATATTTTGATACCAGTCTGCCCCTTTTTATAGATGCCATATTCACAGTTTCTGAACATTTGTTTTTTTCTTACTACTATGGTAATACAACCAAAAATATGCATGTTTTTCTCTTTGCACATGTTTATGTCCTGCATGTTGCCCATCAAAATTTGGCAACAGCAGTAAGACTGGAATCAGTATTTCAAAACAGTGTCACTGAACTCAAATTCAGATTTGGTTGCTGGGGGATTAGCTAGACCTGGGAGAGCTTTTTGTGTATGTCTTTGTGAGTGTCTTGTAGTGTAATGGCTCTCTGTGTATCGTATTGTATTTCTTTTTGTATTTGTACTTTCTGTTTGTTTGTGATGAGGCCCCCCTCGAAAATGAGATGATACATTTCAAGGGATTATCCTTTCAATAAATTTAAATAAGACATGCAGAAAGGGAAACAAACACACTGCAGACATGCACTTGGAACCAGTTTTTCTGCTTGTGCCGAAGTTTCCTCTGCTGACTGACTTGCGGCAGTCAGTGGTGCAACTCAGCTTGGTGCACTTGCTCCTGCTCTTGCTTCTCTGTTCCTCTCTGGGCTCTGATGGTCCTTTGGGTTCCCTTTTGTTTTTGTGTGGGGCTGAAACAAAAGCCTTATGTCAGCAGCAGCGGCAGCACCGAACACTGAAGAGAGACATCAAGGTCCTGTGGAGGGAGTGGAATCAACAATGGAGTAAAAGAAGGATCTGTACTGATATGGAGGCCTTAAAAAACGTATTCATGATTACTCCTTCTTTCAGTTCCCTTCCCCCATTTGTTACTCATTTGAAAGAATGCAGGATGCATGTTGTCCAATACTTAAGTTATTCTAGCCAGGGATTTGTCTCAGTTAGCTATGGATAATTCATTTGGAAGGCGTAGAAGCTTTGAATAGGATCCCAATTGTGGGTTTCATCTCCTTTCTCTTTGATATATTCTGTGTTTTTAGCACTCAGCAGCATTGTAAACCGCTGTTGTTTGTGTCACTGCTGTGTGCATATTTAAGCAAGTGCATCAGAAATAGACTGAAGGGGAGGCTTCCAAAAGCAGCACATATCCTATGCACCAGTTTTAACTCCCATTCATCACATTAGGGAGTCACAAACATCATGCTCTCTATTTTTGCATATGCATTGCCTCCAAACAATGCTTTGCTATTTCTTTCTCCTAACTCGCTTTTAAATATGTTTGAATGTTTTTTAAAGGTGTAGTGTGTAGAATTTAGTGGCATCTAATGGTGAGGTTGAAGATTGCAACCAACTGAAATGCCTTCTGTGTGCCAAGCAGTAGCCCCTTTTACACTGCCTGTTGAGAGCAGGAATATTGCGCTGTTATTCCTCTTCTCTGTTCTGTATATAACGTACAGTAGCAGTTGTTGTGTTACATGTTGCACAAGTCAAACTTCTTTTGATTCCACAGTGCCGCATGCTGTCTAGAAATGCAATCAGACTGGTGCCGCTGTTGTTTGGTTCTTTGTAAAAATGCAAAAGAGACATAAAGAAAGGACTTTGTAGCAGCCTTAAAGTGCAGTCTCTGTGTAAAAGGGCTACTGATTGTTTTGTCCTTTCTGGGCTGCTGTAGAACGACACCGCAGACTCAGTAGAAGAGGACCTGCTCCATATGTAAACAGCTCATTCAAAAGTAACAAAAACACAACAATTCTTAGTTTCAAGTGATCACACACTCATAAAAACATAATTATGAATATTGTATTGCATTTCTGCCAATAGGTGCCGAATAAATGCGACACACTGGACCTTTAATGCATCTTTAATGCACATATGTGTGGTGCATAAGAAAAATGACATGGGCTTACTTAAGGATGCTCTCGGCTCAGTAGTAAATCCTTTTTTACCTGAAAGCAAACAAAAATATCAAAACTTAAGCCTTTGGATTATAACATACAACATTTTGTTTGTGTTCTTTAGCCACACGCTCTGAAGTGAAGCTTTGGATTTCAGGCAGCAGCAGCGCGAGGTAACCTGATGCAAGTCTTCTCATATGATGTTTTGGTCGTTTCACTCAACAGCATGATAATCATGTTTGATAGCAAGTGTGTGTATGTGTGTGTGTGTGTGTGTCAAGGTCTCCACTACCCTCATTAAGTTAACTACAGATGACTTGCCAGGACTTGTCATGAACTTCTGTTTGGCCTGTGGTTTCAGACAGTGTGTGTGTGTGTGTGTGTGTGCAGAGAGGGGTGGGGTCTGTTAGTTTAATCTGCTGTCAGAGAGAGGAACAAGAGAGTTAGGGTGCAAAACAGCCTGTCAGTCATGTGTGTTTTCTCTTTAAGTGGAAACCAGTGTTTGTCCTACATTTTGTTTGAAACAACTTCTTCACTAGAAAACAATACTTTCATACTTTTAAAACACAGGGGTGAAAAAAAAAATGTTAGAACAGAAAGCTGTTTGTGTTGGTGAAGATTGTGCCCAAACAGCTGATCTTTACTGCCGGCTCGTTTGTTAGCAGAGTCAGGATGTGCGCTCTTTCCAAGAGTTTGTGACTCACATTAATAAAACCGTCTTGTTTCTGTGGAACCAAATACTGCACATTGATTGGGCATGCATCAGCAAAAACATGTTTCCCACTGAAAATCGCATGATGTCTACTCGCATGAGACGAGGGTGCATTATAAAGTGATAAAACAGGATAGTGTGTGAGGGGGTAAGGTCTGCAATGTGTGTGTATTGACAGATATATTATGCATTCTCTGTGTTTGGTTTATGGTAGGTGCAGGGCTGTACCATGGCACATAATGACAAATGTTTGCAGCCGAATTAGCCATGTGATCCTTCAACAAACATTGGAAATAGTTTTGTGTATCTGCCTCCTTGTAGTTGTGTTTGACAGCTGTAATATATTAGAATGGGGACAGCTGATTTACAATGCTGGTGATAACAAACTGCAGTCATACATCAAACAAAGAGGCCAAAGACACTGATCCGGTGACTTGGTCTGACTTAACCAGTGACAGCTGGTGGAGGATCTATTAGAGGGCATGTAAAGGTCTTGTGCTGGATGTCAGGTATCATTGGCAGGTATTTGATTGATGAGACAAGTGATGACGGCATATCTAAGTGCTGCTCCAGTGGACAGTGGACAAGTTTTAAGTGCCTGAAACTTGGTTTTAAATGCTGATCAATATAAAGTTATACATATATGAGAGTTAAGATGTCTTTTGAGAAGTACCAAGGCAATAACATTGGTTAGGTAAGCATGGCAAAGCCCTAGATTCATAAAGTAAAGGTGTGGCTTTAGCTATCACTCTTTCAGTGTGTTTTCAGTTCATGGAAGTTAATTGTAGGCTAACTGTTTGGTCGCCTAAAAATCCATGTTCAGTGTTTGGTTGTAGCTTACTGAAAGATCCCCTTAGGAGTTGGATGGTCAGATTAATCAGATCAGAAATTAGCATTATCACAGTTAACCATAGCTGCAAACAGACTGTGTTAACTAGGCTAAAAAATAGTATTTGGATTTTCTCCACCCTTTCATCTCAATATGGTCACTACTTGTGCTCAAATTCCAAGGTGGCAAAATGCCAACAAGCCAAAACAAGAATCCACAAACCAATAGGTGGCTTTGTCCATTATTTTATACAGTCTATGTGTAGGATCGTATTTTTTACAAGAAACTGATAAACAAATAATGTTGTGTACATTATGGAACAACAAAACCAGGAGTTGTAGAATAAGATTTTGTTTACAGTCAAAATAGTCTTTGAGTGTTGAGCTTTAGCACTGATTGAGTTTTATCTGAAGATCTCTGTTTAGGGATCTCAGTAAATAAAGAACTTTTTTTGTTTTCAAGTACCGAGTCAAATATAGTGCAAATTAGGGCATTCAAAAGGGCCTGCAGGGAGGAGCAGCATAAAGAGAATAGGAGGTAACTTGCTTGCAGAGAATTAATTTATTAAAGTTTTTGATACAAACATGTTGTTAAAGACACACACAGAAAAAGATGAGCAAACAGTAAGTGGCTGTAATTTCGCATGCAGGTGAGCAAAAAGCTCGGTGCTCCTCAGTGCTTTGGAAAATGCCTGGTAATAATGCAAAGTATATGGAATTTTTCTCTCCCCTTCAGGGACCCGTCGTGCACTGTGCTGTCATTTACAGTGGCATTTTTAAATGTCACATGTCCACAAGGCACAGGATGTGACTTGACAATGTGGTAAGTGCAGGCAGATGCATGTTGTTTTCGCAGCACTACACCACTTTGCATTTCCCAGCATTAGCAAATTATTAAGCTTTGCTGGTTGATTTGTGGACATTCTGTTGGGCATTTAATGAAAAAAAAAGGAAGTTTGAAGTTGTGCTTTTCAGCATTCGAGAATGACATCATTATCAAGACTACTACATGATGGGCAGGTTTTAAAATAACACAGCAGCCATATAGCCACAGGAAACATTCCTTACTGTCTTAATAAGGCTTTATTTTTGACAACTGTGTCAAAGTCCAGAGTATGAGCTCAGTATGAGTTTCAGGCCCGAGCTACAACGTCTCACAAAACAACCTGTACTGTGTCACTCCCCCATGCTGTCATACAGCATCCATTGTGTGCTGCTCAGGACGTGACTGTCAGCTGCACATATGACTGCACAGTGGAAATTTCTGTACAAGCACTTACAGCATGTTGATTGTGCAAGGAGATTTTATCAGAAGGTGCAATAAAGAAGGAACACACTATATCACTTTTGCATGTTATTGAAAGAGAGTAAGATATTCTCAAAATTTGGTTAGATGTCGACAAACTGTCCCCCAGTATAAAAAAATAAACAGATATTCATAGCTTTTGGAATTTGCAAACAAATTGATGGGGACATTGAATTAAAAATCTGTGAGGTTGAAACTGAAAGAATTTATGAGACAATATTGATATTAAAGGAAAATTTTCAAAATCATTATCAATCCTGTATAAATCTAGGGAAACCTCTGCTTGGCCCAGGTTCGATTCCAGCTTGCGGCCCTTTGCTGCATGTCATCCTCAAATCTAATAATAATCTAGGGATATATTAAACTATAAGGCATTTTATATAATGTTTTGCTCACTTATACCTCCTTATTCATCTTATTATGTATTATGTTGTATCTTATACAAATCTAATAGTCTTACTACAACAACAAGTCGTATTATTAATAATGCTGGTTACTATGATCACACTCACATACTGTTTTTTAAATACCAAGTCATGGAATTTTTTTTTTAAATTTTGGAAGATAGCTCAAATCATATGCATATATAAGCTTTTGCTTCTACCTGAGCCTTTTCAGTGACTATTTAACACACAGACTGTTTTTTTATACTGTTTGTATTGTGTACATTTATTGTATTATGTGTCTTGACTAAATAAAAACACACTACCACTGCTACCACTACAAACTAATGCTGCAAACACGAAATACATTTTACATCTACAAAGTACTAAAGAATAATATTATATGATATTATAGTAATACTGAAATTTGAAACTTCATTAGCAGTTTACAGGATTTAATATCATTTGAAATGTTTGTCACAAGTTAAAAAGGTCTCTGAATTTCAACTTCTACCAGTCTGTTTTCTGGAAAGCAGAAAATAAATCTCCCTGTACGAAGAAACGATTTAGTGAGCTACACGTGCGCCTGCTGGCTCGGCAAGATTCAATGCCAAATAAGTCTCCTCTAAACTGTCACTTTAAACTGCTCTCCAAGTAGCTTCTGTTGCTTGTGACGGCAACAAACTTGCTTAAAGAAACACTTTTATGTCGTTTTTTTTCTCAAGCTTTTGTGGATGTGTCACTGCTGCTTTGTCGCTGCTCCCCCGTCTGTGGATATAGTAAGTGGTGATGATTGATGTGAGATGAGTGAGGCAGAGAGAGCAACGAAGACGTGCTGCAAGGTCACATACTAAATGCCAGCTTGGAATTTTTGCAACTTGCAGTACATATTCCAAAGGCATAAAGTAATTAGAAGGGGTAATTACTGCACAAATCACATGTCTTATCTCGCTGTGGGAATGAAAACAAAACGTAAAATGAGTTTAATTTCAAAGTTTCCTCTACAGGATTCATGAGAATTAGTGTGCTCTTCTCGTTAAGTGTTGAGTGTTCCTGTTTCTAACAAGTGTCACTTTCCTTTTTCTTTCTCTTCAGCTATTGTGAAGCCTTGTGTTACAAAATGTCGGGTATACAATAAACAAACATTTAAATGCAACTCTTGTTTTTGCTCCCATTTCTCACAGGTTTAAGACATTTTTATGCACTCATTTCTCTCAAATTCTGGTCCCAAATTGTTTAAATTCATCTTTGTGAGCACTACTTCTTTTCCAAGATTACCCATACCCTTGGAAGGTGTGGTATATTCAGATGCTGATTACTAAGCTGCATCATTACTACACAGGTGTGCCTTGGGATGGTCACAATAAAAGGCCACTCTAAAATTTACTGTTTTATTTTGAACAAAAAGACATTTGGTGGGATTTTAAATGAGTATTGCTACAGAAATACATTTTTTTGGGTCACAGATACCCAAAAGAATCAGTAAGTATCTGATATGTCCTAATGGTGGAAAGAAGAGGTGCTTGATAACATATTTTCACATTTTGCGAACAAAATTTGAAAGAATGATACTTCTGTGTAATGAAAATATCTTTCATTAAAATCAGTGACATGAACAAAAACAAAAAGGTTTTGTTCAGCGTGGTTGAAGCTCTTTTAAATTAATTCATAAAACTGTATGCAAAACCCCCTCCCCCACTGTATATTGCATTTCATAACACAGCATGGTTAGAGTATTTCTCAAAAATTAAAATACAGCTTCCCTTGCCCATTAATGGGTTTGTTGTTTTTGCGTGTATCTGCGTGTGGGTGCGCACATGCATGTGTATGCCCTAAGATAGGTCAGAGGAAGTGTGTGTTGCCACATTGTGGGAGAACTGTTTTTTCAAAGTTTAGGGATTCAACATTTTCAGCATTTATCCCTTGTAAACAGAAAAATAAAGAACATACTATAAAAAATTGTTAAATATACAAAAGATAAAATACTAAAATGCCAAATGGTAAGAAATACACATAATATTCAATATGCATAAGAATGCAAATTAGTAGACGTTTTGAAGTTTAGTATGCTGATCTATGTTAACAAATCTAAATCTTAGTAGTCTTCTAAGTATGAGAGGTTGCATCATTTGATCTACTTTCTTAGCTGGTTCCACTGTCTATCTCACCTCTTTTTGCTGTCTTGCTCTCACTTAATTTTTTTTACTGAAAGTTTTAAGTGTAAAGTTACTAACAGAATACTGTGTGAATACTGATTCTTTATAAATCCCTGTCTGCGTGTGGCTCATTGACATGGTATGAAACATGTTTCTGGTTTAACAAAATACCTCCAAGAAGCTAACACACCCTGTTCATTAGTGTTCTCTTTAATCCAAATGTTACAATAGTTTCATACTCAAACGCCCAACCGATACTGGTGAGCAAGAGCTCAAACTTCATTGAGAGGGTTTGCAACCACAGGTCTGAAATATGGTGAAAACAAAAGGTTGGGCAGGGGAAATACTAGAGTTTTCTTATTTCCCTTTTGAGTCAAGAGAGGAGGAAAGATGAGGACAAACAGTGATGGATAAATGAGTAAAGATAAATAATACTAAAAAATAATACTAAAGTGAAATGCAGTTTTATGGCCATTTCTTTACTGTAACAACTGTAACTGTTACTGAGCTGCAGTCTTATTTTTCTCCTACAGGTCATTCATCTGACCTGGGAGCCTGAGTGCAGAAAAAAGACTCATTGCCAACAGCCAATAGTCTGCTGCCCTCTTGTGACAACAGACAAAAAGTGTCAAGGAAGTACATTTATTGTCTTTACTTTGATAGGTTTTGCTGTGATGTGGATCAAGACACATAATGGCCAGAGGTGGAGGAAGTATTTGGATCCTTTACTCAAGTAAAAGTACTAATATCACATTGTGATAATATTATGTTACAAGTAAAAGTCCTGCATTTAAAACATTATGTAAGTATAATCAGGAACATTTACTTTAAGTATTAAAAGTAAATTAAAAATCTGCCTCCCCCAGTCAATAACAGCAACAAAAAAACACCTCAAAGCTCAAAATTATTCAAAATAAATTAGAAATGATTTAAATGTTTATCAAAAAATAGTTGCCAATTAATCTGTCCATTTGCTAATTGATTAATTTATTTATCGTTGCAGTCGCACTTGTATAAATTGTTGGGTAGTTTAATTCATAGCAAAACATATTTTACAAACATTTTTTTATTTATGCAAAAATCCTAATTAGTTGAATACTAAAACTAAAGTTTTCAAATAATAGTAGTTAAGTAAAAAGTTAACTATTTCTGTCTTAAATGTATTGGAGTAGAAGTAAGAAGTACTCAAGTAAAGTACAAATACCTCAAATTCAAATGGAAGTACAGTACTTGAGTAAATGTACTTAGTTACATTCCACCACTATGTATTACAATAGAACAGCTGATCCTTTCCTCAAATCATTTACACATCATGCCACCAAATGACAACATAAGTTACTACAGCTATATTTCTGAATGCATTTAACAGATTCATTGATTTTGTTGGGGCAGTTTTTATAGAGGGGGGGCCCAGCTGAGCTCAATCAAGCTAACAACACTCAGCCAGCTGTCTGATGAGGTTTGACCAGGACAGCCTCCGAGGGGCTTCACACAAATGTCCTGCACAGTGCGCGCTTTGGAGACAAACTGTATGTTGTCAGCAATATGTTCAAAATACTGTAGGCCAAAATAAAAATTGACAATACACAAAAGACGAAGACAGGCATATTTTGTAGACAGGCAAAGCGAGCAGCTAATAACCTACTGATATTATACTAAACAGATTTGTGGACAACGAGGACAAAGGGGCCCACCACTGACCTTTTAGTCTTTCTCATCTTTCTGTGTCCTTTTGTGGTCATGTTCTGCCTTTGTAAGGTAGTTTAATGTCTCTTTGATGTAACTTTATGTCTTTTTTTGTTGTTTTGTGTCTCTTTGAGTTCATTTTGTGTCTCCTTGCAGTTCATTTGCATCTCTTCATAGTCTTTTTGTGGTCACTTTGAGATTGTTTATAACTGGTATTAATATGCATTTCAGTGTTTCGAACACAAGTGGACAGCAGAGACACACTGCTGTTTACATCTGTGTCTATCATGTGTCTCCTGCTGACCTCTTGTCTTAAAATTTTATCACTGTTTACATCACTTACCCTAGAGGGTCCAAGGGCCCTTGCTAACTATGTGCTAGCTTTGTTTGTCGGTACAGCTTGAAAAACTGCTGTTAGCAGTGTTCAACGTATCTTGTTTTATAGGACAAAATCACTCAACACTTTAAGTGACATTTTTTGTCACCCATCCATGGTGGGCAAGACAGTTTTCTTGACTTAAGTTATTTATTTCACAGCAACTACTGAAATATCAGGAACTACTGCACCATAGATTTGTTGTTTTAACAAAGTTGAAATGACTATATATATATTTTTCAGTCTCTTTATTAAGACACAAAGAATACAGAGAACAAGCAGAAAACGCATAAAAACAAAAAGTCAGAACAAAGTGGCTTCTCCAGACTGAAGTCAATATTTAGTATGAAACATGGTACCGTACAACCATAACAAAAGGTCAATCAAACCATCAGTAACGAGCTTTGGACATGTCTTGAATGTAACATGGTGTAAATACACCAGAAGATATTGTAAATCTCATGTTGTCTGTTGTCTGTCAAGACATGAGGTCACACTAAATACTTGAAGCTTTGTCCTACTGAAGATGTTTTATTCTGAAATATTTATACAATTTTATACATATTTTCTGTATCTTCAGGTTGTGTTTTAGTAAAGAAACTACTGAGAAATAAATGTCTGATCACTATAACCCTGCTAAAAAATATTTAAGGTGGCCTAAGACTTTTGCACAGCACTGTATATAGGTAAATTTCATGTTTCTGTTTCACTACAATTGCAAAAAAAAAAAAAAAACAACGTTTTTTCCTCAGCTGCAGTTAATAAAGCAACAGTGTGTGAGAGTGAAACCCTGTTGAGGCAGCAGCCTCTGTGCGGCTGTTGCTGGGAGCTCCGGCCAATCAAAGCCGCAGCGCTCCTATACAAGTACTTCGGGGGCTGGAGAAGCATGACATCATGCACAGCTCCGTCCCTCTCTGCGAAAACAAAGAATGAAACATCTTTATTTCACTACAGCAAGTAACAGTCGACGACAGAGCTGCCTGCACTGTGATACTCCGCGGTCCCATCAATAAAATAGTACCGGAGTGTGGCCCTGGTACTCCGGTGTGTGCGGCGGAGTCTGGGAGGGGCATCCGTGCGTCCGTCCGGGCAATGGCGGATGGGGAGGCCACCGTGTCTGTGGAGTGGGGCAGCGGCGATGATGGGGGCTTAGCAGAATAACATCCCACCTCTGCGTTTTGTATTTTCTCTGTTTCGCTTGGTATTCATCTCTCGCCATGGATCCAGAGAAAACGCTGACTTTCTGCCTCGGGCTGAAGGCTGAGGAGGTAATGCACCGCACAGCTTCCCTTTGATACAAACAGCTGGGCTTCATTCTGCAGAGCAACATGCTCTCCTCGGTCTGTGTTGTTGTTGACAAACACTGGCCTCAACTTGTTCTGAACCCGTCTGTCTTTGCATTTCTTCATCCCGAGTTGTGTCTTCTGACATATTTCTCGAGGGCCAACTGTGCATTTGTTGCACCACTGCAGCAAATGTTTTGTGTCCAGTAGAGTCAGACAGGTTTTGGTTTATATTTGATTTTTTGTGTGCAGTGGAAATGCTTTGTGATGCTGTAGTTAATGAAAAACATTTCACTGGGCCTGCTGATGCACAACAAAATGTCCTGACTATTATGGGAATGTTTAACAAATTAAATTTACTGTAAGGCCACTAAACTCAATTTGGAACTTTCTCGGGGAATACTTAAGAAATGTCATAAGTTATATATTATTGATTTCAGTAGTAGTTTGTGACTTGTTGACATGTGTTGCTTAACTTGCAATTTTATTTTAGAATTGAATTTTTGTTTCAAGCAGAAATCTGCCATAATGCACCAAAGATTTAACTCTAATTTATGCAGGCATGATTAAAGAGCTGTAACTGCCAAACCCTTATAGCCTAATAAATCTAATATACAGCTGCTTGTCCAGCAGAACACCAGACTGCTGATTCAGGACACTGCCGACTCAACACTGAGGATGATGTTTCCTTGTTTCAGGTCTGTTGTTGTCCAAAATATTTAGGCTTATATAATTGTTTTTCTAATAGCACAACAGAAACTACAGTTCATCTATGAGCGAGTCCTCTAAGAGACCCTTATGTTCGGCCAGTCATAGAGACATGTAAAGTAACATTGACCCCAAACCCTCTGGCACCAAATGGTGAAAGTCAATGATTTGTTCAAATTAAATTGTCAACTTCAAATTTGCTTTAGTGGCATGGTTATAATTAAAGGAATATTTCACCCCCTAAATGACAATTTGTATAAAATTGACTAGGGGTCGACAGATTATTGGCGTGGCAGATTATCGGAGCCGATATTTGACATTTTGCTGATTATCTGTATCAGCATTTAATTTTAATGATGGCCAATAAAATTAATTATAAGTGCAAAGAAAGTGTCAGTATGGGAGTAACTTTTACTTTGAAAAACCTCAGGGAGGTATTTTTGTTTATTCATTTTTTTATTTCAATTTTCACTGAACTTGGGAACTTGCTGTACATGATATTGAAAGTTTTAGTTTTGATTGAACATTTGCTAAAGGCATTTAAACAAAACTTTTTATTGGAGTTTGTTATATTCCAAATTCTAAATTTTGACAGAAATATTTTCATTGTCATTGTAAGTAAATATCGGCTCAAAATATCAGTTATTGGTCTCATTGAATACTAATAATCTGTATCAGAATCGGCCCCAAAAAATCAGTATAGGTTGACCTCTATCAGTTACTCACCCAAGGTTGCAATAAGTTTGTGGGGAAAAACTTTGTTTTTTCCCCATGGGCTTACAGTGAAAGAAAAATCCCCTAAAACTCATAATGTTGATACATCTAAGTTACAGATAAGGTACAAGGTAGGTTCATTTGTCATTTTTCTTAAATGTGGTTTAAGAAGAAATGAAATTCCTTTTATATTTATGTTATAATTTCTAAAAATGTGGCATTTTAGACACATAAAAAGGTTGTACAAAGCTTTTGAAACCAATGTAATGGTATGTGATGTTAAATGCCAATAAAAAGTACATTTAAAAAAAAAAAAAAGAAGAAATGAAATTAAGGTTGACCCTACATCCTAAAACCATGTTTAGCAACAGCAAAATTATTTCAAAGCATCTGTTTACAAACTCTTAACACAACTCATGCAGTATCATCCAAGTCCCAGTGATGGAGTTGTATGCTCAGTACATCCCAAACACACGTTACCATCGGCCCTTTCTCACTGGGACTGAAAGGGAAAACATAGTAAGTTTCACTATTAGTCTTGGTTTGAAAGGTGTGTGTGTTTGGGAAGTACTGAGCATATGACTCCATCACTGGGACTTGGATGATACTGCATGAATTTGTGCCTTCCCTGCATTATTTGACTGCATAAATGTTTTGATTTTGTCAAATTAAAAGTCCGCTGATACTTTCATATTTCTATTTAGGGTGACACATGCACATGTTCTAAATATTTAGGGGGACTTGAATGAATTTAATGCAACATGGGGTGAGTGATTGATACACAGATGGTCATCTTGGGGTTGAAATATTCCTTTAAGTACAGTCTTATTGATATTGTTGGAGGATTAGTTATTTCCTATTTGTTTTGGACTAAGAGTGTGTCATCTTCTTGGCATTTAATTTGTATTCTGATGAAAAACTTGGTTCTCATGTGTTCTTGTAAAGATGCAGCGTCTGCTTTATACGTCTTGACCTTTTCACAGGCTTCAGTGGAGTAAAAAGTGTTTGTCTGTCTTGAGTTCAGTCTGACATTAAAAGCTTATTTCTTAAACCCACATAATGACAAGAGTTTGCTTCAAAGTCCAAAGAGTCCGAAAACGTCACCTTAATCACATCTTACGTTCATGCCCGTTTTGTCATAATCTTGACTACATTATATGGCTTGTTTTCTGTAAATTTTCTCACATTACTGTTGCCAGCTGAAATATATTTGACTCAGTGGTATTGTGGACACAATTTTGAATGTTATCTTACATCCTGCAGCCTATAACAGTCCGCCTCCATTTGATTTTCCCTTCACTCGTGATTTTGGGTTTTTTTTCAGGTGGCAGAGAGGCTCACAGTCAGACACACACAAACTGGCGTGCTCTTTATATGTTTCATGTCATTAAGGACGGAGTTAGTGCAGGTTTGTGTGTGTGGGGGGCCCCAGGGGTGGAAATCATTTGTGGTTAGTCTGTGGTCTCTGGGAAAGTCGGAATTTACTTCACACCCGTGTGCGTGCACTCTGTGCCGTGTGGTGGGCTTACCACAGGAACTCTGCTCCCTCTCGAAACCCTCTTGGCTCTGACTTTCATAAGAGCTTATTTATGAACCACCTGAGGTTATGTTTGACAGTTGGATATGCAGCAAGACTTCCCTGTTAGGTTTTGTTGTGGCAGAATATTTAGTTGTCTACACATATCAGAAACAAAAAGTTTGCATGACATTTTTATTGTCTACAATTACCAAAAATGAGATAATCTTGAATCTTGGAGCAAACTCTTGATTATCAGTGGGGCTGCAGAGCTTCTGCAGAACGTTGGTATCAAACCTCAACACTTTTTTGGTATCAACAGAAATGTGTCTGTAACGCAGAGTCGTAAAATGTGTTGCGTGTGGTATACTTGCTCAGATTTGTATCCTACTTTTTCTTTGATCAGATAGACTCTCATTTAAATTTTCATTTTGTCTATATTCAGTTTTCATGACTGCAAAGTTCTTGTCCTGCTTGGACAACTAGATTGGGGCACTTTGGCTTCATTTTATTAAAACAAAAAGAATATTCTGTGGCAAAACATGTTTGTATTTCTCAAAATAAAATAATTGTTTTTATATTGGTACCAAAATTCAAAGGTCAAGTGTGAGGGTTTTAGTGGTGTCTCGTGGAGACTTGGTCACAATGACAAAAAGACCAGCAAAAGGTCAGGAAAAAATTATATTTCTCTGTAGTGTCCTGTTCTAATAACAATCTGAGCCTGTCAGTGGCAAAAATAAATCCTTCTAGTGGACGTAATTTAATGGAGCACAAATATCTGCTTTGCCACAGACTGTTTTGCCACTGCAGCTCCCTCAATACTGGACTTATTATAAAAACTGCTCTCTCTATTAGTCACATAGACACAAAAACATGGGAAAATAGAGTGGTGGTTCAAAAATACTGAAGTTTTGCTAGTATTACATGCACACTAGTATAATCGAAAAATGCACCAAGCCACAATCACACTGCCTGTAAAGATCATGTGTTCATGGCCACAAAGTGTTGCCAGCAACCGGATCACTTTTTGGCAGAAAACTCATCATTTATTTGTCCCTAGCGCCTGTATGTCCTTGGTTAGACATTTCTCCTCTACTGAAGTGTCATATAATGTGTTATGCAGTATTAACAGACCTGTGGATGCATCAGGTGTTGAACAGGTGTGAATATGCACAGTCATACCTGATGTACCACAGTAAATATGAACGTCTGCAGGCTAACTAACACCTTGTCATTTGTACGGCCTTGGAGCAGTGTGGAGTTAGCAGCTTGTTAAATTTTGTCTCATTGTCATTTTGGTCTTTGTAAATAGACAGTAGATTTAATTTTGAAACTGTTAATAGCTGAGTGTCTGTGTGTGTGTGTGTGTGTGTGTGTGTGTGTGTGTGTGTGTGCGCGCACACTGCTGCCAGCATTGTTCCCTGTGCTGACTACATAACCAGCAGCCAGTTGTTAACAAAAGAGGTCTCATTTACATGGCTGCAGCTCCCAGTGTCTGCACATTGTTTTTGACAGAGGCCCCACATCCAGCAGCACACACACAGGCATGTTTTCCTTTTACTCACAGTGGGCCTGAATGACATTTACAGAGGCGTGAGTGACACACAGAATTTTAAATCTGCTCTGCAACAGAATTGCATTTGGGTAGCGTAAACACACTATTTATTTCCACTGCAGATAGTATTTGGACTCAAATTATGCACTAATGGTTCCTAATTGCAGGCACCCATCCATATAGGTAGGTCGGCCTGTGTGATTATTGTAGGTGTCATTGCCTGCTGAAATGCTACACTTGTCAAAATGATCCCAGGAGGAAAACTGATATTCTTAGTTGTTTCATCCATGCAGTAGGTATGTGACTGCTTTAGTGTTAGAAGGATTTGCAGATTGACAGAAAATCATTTTTAATAACTGATTCATTGATAAATTTGTTAATCAAGAAAAAAATACCAAACATTTGCTCATTCCAGCTCTTCAAATGTTAGAATGTTAATCAGACAAAATAAGCTGTCTAAACTTTCTTTTTGTGAATGCATGTTGGGCGTTTGTCCTCTATTTTCTATTTTCATCACAGTGTTAGAGGTGCACCTTTTGCATGCATGTATCTGTTATGAGTGAAGAGAAAAGTAGACGGTCTGGGAACTGGTGCCTTCTGTCTGCTATCTTGACCCACGGAGGAGAAAGAGGTTTTGTTAAAAAGCTGTTGACCTTCCTAGCTCCTTGAAGAGCCAGGAGTGTAGGGTAACCAGTGTCGTCAGACTTAAATCTGTCTTTAGTGGCCTTTTTTGGTCATGCCTGATTGCTAGAACGACAGTGCAATGTGTTTCTTGTGAAGCACGTGCCCCTGTCACTTGTAACATGTGCCGATCTTTGTTTGCTTTATCTTAACCATTATACCTCTCTGTCCTTTACCAGATGACTATGTCCCTGCAGGGGCTGGACAGGACTGAAGCTGCCACGGTAGGGAGCTCGCCTTCACCCAAAACTAAACATTACACACCACAAGATAAAAGAAAACATCATCCACACAAGCAAAAAAAAAAAAAGCCTCCAAGCATTACCACAGTGGTTGCCATGGTGATGCATAATCACTCGTTAGCACTTCACGGTCTCATGTGTGGTTACTATGTACATAACAGATACAGCAGCCTCTTTTTGCTGCATTATTATTGTGGTTTATGGTTTTGCTGAAGCTTGTCTTCTCTCCAAGTATTGCATTTTGCCAGCTTTTTATGATGTGTCACATATCGAATATTAAATGTCTGGCTTTAGGTTACTTGCTTCTCTCATCACACTGACTTGCTAATAATTAAGATGTGACTGCAAAATTCACAGTATCTTCCATTGCTCTTTTTAGGTGGCTGTTTCTCAGAAGGAGCCTGAAGTGCGTACAGTTAATAAGGTGCGAGATTTTTTTCAATTTAACCCTGACCTGTAGCTGCTAATAAACATACTAAAATAGCTTTAAAGTTGCAAGAAATCAGTAAAAGTTGACAAGAAAAATGACCTGAAAAAGAAAGAGAGAAAATTATTAGAAAATTACCAAAAAAAAGGAAAAATGTACTTAAATTATTATAATTATATATTTGAAATTTCAGCCCTTGTTTTCAAGTCATTTCCTAGTTTGTTTTTGTCTTTTTTTGTTTGTTAATTTTCAGGTAGTTTTCTTATCATTTTAACTAATTTCTTGACAGTATTTTAAGCAAGACATTAACCAAAATATTTTCAAGTTACTTCTTTTTATGTTCTTGAATGGAATCAGGCCTGTTTCGTCAGGTTGAAAGGTTTAAATGTGTGACATACAGCATGAACGTGGTCACTCGTAGCAAGAATTATTGCTCACTATAAAGTATCTTTCAGCTCACTATTCTGATTTTATGGCAGACATCCTCTCTGTTTACCACTACTGTTTGCTGTCTCAGGCTTATATCAGCCCTGTTAATATCCACCACAGGCACCTTTATTCAGCAGGAGGCTCTTATAATGCCACTGTGTACTATCTGCGCAGCCCCAAACAGAAAATAGACAAAGTGAGTGAGTTAGTGACGAGCTGGTGAACATAATGAAGCATCTAGCTGCTAAAGAGAGGATGATTCTCTCTGTAGCTGGTGGAGACCAAAACGGTGCTAAAATTCAAATGAAATAAATATTGGACTTACATTTGTCAAGTTACTGGAAAAAAGACTTCAAATGAATGGTAATTTTACTCCAACATGTTCACCACAGTGTAGAGATAATATGTCTGTGTTGTATTTAAAGCTTGTTGCACAGGTGTGGCCTAAATTCCCCAGCCAAGTCACGTTTAAAGGGGAATAACTGCCTTTTTAAAAACAATGATATTATTCTGAAGTCTTATATAGCATGATGGAAAAAATGCTGCGACATGCTCATGTGGGGTATATTTCAAACACCGCAATAGACAAGCAAGTGGTGGCGGGTTTCCTCAAATTACGGCTTGCATGACCACAGTTACTATAGTTATGATATTAACTATAGTTATTATTTTAGTCTATAACTAGCCAGCTACCAAAACATAATATGCCTTGTTGGTTGCTAGCTGCAGTTCTCCTGGAAGCAGGTTAATAATAATCTTCTGACTAACATAATAAGTCAGAAGAGTATGACACAGAAGAACACAGAAGAGTATGTTTCCCTGTGTTTATAGTTAACATATAATAGACTCAGAAAAAGACAGCATGTTTGTTTATACTGCAAATGTTGAAATTCTATACTCCATTCATCACGCCACTGGCGGTCAGTTTACTGTGACGACGATAAAACCTTGTAGTGTCCCTGTGCACCCTCCCAGTATGCATAGGTTACAGTATTTTTTGCATTATCTTATATTGTCTCCAGAATAATAATACCAGTCGTGTTTTAAAAATGGCTATTGTCCCTCTTTTAAGATTGACCCACTGTCTTTTTTTTCGGAGCTCTCAACCACCTCTCATGGTCTTCATCAGCAGATGGGATAGTGCTCAGTTGTCATCACATGACTTAAGTATGGAAATCCAATGAGGTGATAAAAGTTGGTCATATAAATGGGGAGATCGTAACCGTGGTCTTGTTTCAAATATTGATGTCAGATGTGAATGGCCTCCTGTTCTGTGCTTACCTTATTGGCTGGTTAAAAGTGTTGATAAAAAAAGCTGATAAGGAGACCCTAAGTCAAGAGTATTTTATGGAACTATTTTTGAAAGTGTTGAGAATGAATTTTGACTCTAATATTATCATCTGTCAAAGGGAATACACCATATCTACACCATTATTTTCACCGTGCTGGTATGTGATGTTGTGTTTTGTCCACTAGGTGGTGAAGCATCACGGAGGCTCTGGTAGCCAGCCTGTTGTCAGCCCAAAGTACTGTCCTGGGGTAAACAACAATCCAGGTTACCTGTGTGAAACAGGGCACTGCTGCGGAGAGACAGGCTGCTGCACCTACTATTATGAACTCTGGTGTGAGTGAACTGACTTCCTCTCCATTGAGTCACTGCAGACGTGGCCCTGAGGCCTAATGCACTATGTAAAAAATCTGGACACATCACCTACATCACTGTTACACATTAAAAACAAGTTATAAAAGTACTTTTGCCTTTTTGATGTATCCAACCAGCAAATCCAGACAAGCTAGTGTATGTGAAATAATCTGACAAGGATATTCAGAGAGGGATGTCTTCCAGATCATTTAATATTGTATTTTCAGTGTAATTCAGAGATTCAGTGTTGATCCACCAGACAGTAATAAAGTCTTCCAGACATCTCAAGTGCAGAAAAAAATGTGGTCTTACAGAACATTGTGTTCAAAAAGATTTATTCTATGAATAACTATGATGCTGTGAATATTGCATTATAAAATTTAGGCATAGGTTATGGATAAGCCACTTTGGTCTTTTCCCTTCTTCCTGCACATGACCTTTCAATGTTTTTATTAAGTCATTTGTTTAATTTTAACTCAAACTAAAATACTGCCATAATCAAATATTTTAAATAAACACTAGGAGGCACCAAATAACAGTTTTAGGCTGCTTGTTGCAATGCTATCTAGTTAAATCTGATTATTAGATCTTAAAAATCCCATCTGAAACTGAATGTCTCTTTTTGCCAGATAGCAGGATCATATAACAGTAGACACTTACAGACAAAGTTAAATCTTAAGTATATAATAATTAAATGTTTATTGCACCAAGGGGAACATGAAAAAAATATCAGAAAATATCAAAAAAGATCATCATCACCAGAAATTTGAAAAGGACATTAAGTTAATTTAAGGTGATATCAAGTTACGAAAATGGTTAAGTTGTCAGCATAGCATTAATTTTTTACTCCTGCAGCTGTGGGCTACTATAAACCAATGCATTCATGAGCTATCCAGAAGACTTTCAAAATCAGCAAATTCTTTACTGAAATGAATTACTTACCTTATATGTAAGTTGATGTCATATTTAAATGAATGCAAACAAAAACAGGGAAAAATGTTTAAATCTTATGTTATGCCTAGGAAAATAGACAGCAGTAATTTTAAACATAAAGGATTTGCATGTAATGGGAGGACATATCCAACACTGCCATTAAGATAGTGGTTTAAAAACACTGAATGCCTATGTTTAACCTGAGTAGATCTGAGATTTAGAACCAAACTGTTGTTTTCATAACGTTTTTGGGGTTTATGCTGGGTCATTTCCTGCTCTCTGCAGGGTTCTGGCTGCTGTGGACGATGCTGATTCTCTTCAGCTGTTTCTGTGCTTACCGCCATCGCCGGGCCAAGCTGAGGATCCAACAGCAGCAGAGACAGAGAGAGATCAATCTGATTGCCTATAACGGAGCCTGCAACTACCCTTCCTCAATGCTGGACCTCAGTATGTTTTTTTATATATTTAATTTATTTTTGGTTGTGTTGTTCCAAGGTCGGACTGGGAAATGAAATGCAGTCCTGGCAGTTTTCCTCTGTTGGCTCCACTGCTATTGCCTCTGGTGCCTCTGACCCTTTTTGCTCCATTTTTTTGTTTTTAGCTCCTTTATCCATATAATTTATATTGTCATTCCACTTACTTCACTCTTTGTGTCTTGATTTCATTCCCACTTGACCTCTGGCATTACATGATGGACTGATCGACTTTAGGGGTGGGGTGACAATGGCCAGTATCACTGCACCCCCCTTACAGTAAAGATAGGCTGATGAAAATGTTGGGATAAGTAGGCTGCAGCCGACTGTCTGTTCTAATTTTTTATGCCCCCAAGCCGGCGATAGCCAAAACCAGAGGGATCATGTTTTCGGGTTGTCCGTCTGTCTGGCTCATTCTTATGAACACGACATATCAGGAACACCTTTAGGGAATTTCTTCAAATGTAGCAAAAACATCCACTTGGACTCAAGGATGAACTGGTGATCGTGGATTTTGGTGGTCAAAGGTCAAAGTTTAAGATCACTGTGAACTAATATCCATTTTTGTAAATGCGTTATTTCAAGAAAACCTTTAGGGAATTTCTTTAAATTTGGCACAAACATTTGAGTATACTCAAGGTTGAACTGATTAGATTTTGATGCTCAAAGGTCAAAGATCAGTGTGACCTTGCATCCAACTCATTTTTGTAAACGCAATATCTGAAATGGCATTAAGGGAGTTTCCTCAAATTTGGCACAAACATCCACTTGAACTCAAGAAAGAAGCGATTAAAATCTGGTTAAAGGTCAAGGTCACTGTGAGGTCATGAAACATGTTTTTGGCCATAACTCAAGAATTCATATGCTCAGATTTTACACAAATGTCTAATAGGATATAATGATAAAATTCTTTTTATATCCAAGAGGTCAAAGGTCATCTTCACTGTGCCATCATAGTATTCTGCAAAAACCCTTTTCTGTTCAGGAACAGATGGGAAGACATTTGGTCCGATACTGAATTAATGACACTAATCTTGAAACTGTGCTGAGATCTGTGCTGCTGGAGGAAGAAGTGTGTGAAGCATCCATGTTTTCAAAGACATGGATGGTGTTTCTAGTTTACCTACAGTTTTTTTTTCCGACATAGCTGGTGGTGGCCTTGAGGCTCAAAAGGTGTGCCGGCCTCACTGGCATTTGTCAGAATTGCCAGATGGTTAGTCTGAGCCTGTGTAGCTGTGCTGTCAGGGAGCTGCAGTCAGAGAATGTTTAAAATCATGCTTGTATCTTACAGTTAAATACAAAAATCAATTTAAAAGAATTTGCATGTTCTCCAGTTTCCTCAGTGTGTTTTCTTTTGTCACAGGTTTTCTGGCATCATTTAAGTTGCCCTCCTATGAGGAGGTGGCGGCGCAGCCCAGCACCCCTCCTCCACCTTACAGCTCTGTCTTCGCCCTGCAGGGAGGTGCCATGGGGGGTCCTAGCTCCTCTTACCCTCATCATCACCACCACCGCCACCCCTGCCCTCCCTATCTGGGCCCCGGTCCCAGTGGCTTGACTTCCTCCCAGAGCTCTGACAACTATACCAGCTGCTCCTGCGAGTCGTGCTCCCTCACCTCCCCCTCTAGCACCTCCTTCTCTGTCCAGGTGACAGATGAGACGTACAACAGCAGCCACATCTCCACGCCCAGTGAAGCAGGAGGTGACTGCTCTGTCATGCCAAGAGTGGGAGCCAACTTCACGCCAACTCTTTCTCCGACACCTCCGTCACAAGTTCCACCTGATGTGATACCTGTGGCCACTCCAGATGTCATTCCTGTACAGAGACGGCCATCGAATGGTAGTGATGGAGTCTCTCCTTC
Source organism: Plectropomus leopardus (assembly GCF_008729295.1). NCBI lineage: Eukaryota > Metazoa > Chordata > Actinopteri > Perciformes > Serranidae > Plectropomus > Plectropomus leopardus. Next base: position 13,247,647 of record NC_056466.1, read on the forward strand.
AGCTCCACCGCTCTCTCTTCCTTTACACTCTCGTCCTTCACACCCGTCTCGCCTCCCACTTTCTCCCCTCATTCTGTTATCCTCCCTCCCTCCTGGTCAAGTCCATCCTCTCGTCTTCTCAGACCCACTCGGCGCTGTGGCCGTTCAGAGAGAGAAGGAAGAAGAGGCACCACCCCGTGGGCTAACCCCGAGGCCTGCTCTGTCTCCCCCTAAACAGGCTTTCTTTTCCTCAACTGTGGCTGTTTTCACACACTGCAGCAACAAAGAGGAGCAAAAACGAGAAAAAGAAGAGGAGGAAGAGGAAGAAGAAGATGACGAGGAGGATCATTTCCGGCATCGACGACTAACGGGCGACTCTGGAATTGAGGTGTGTCGCTGCCACGTGAAGAGAGAGGAACAAGAGGAAGAAGAACTGCAGAAGGGGCATTTTGGTAAAGGAGGAAAAGAGGCTGTGAAGGAAGAGGAGAGGGCAGACGTGCTGCATGACAGCGTGGACTGTTCCCTCCGAGCAAAGGCCGCCGCTCAGTCACCACTCCTAGACAACTGTGCTGAACAGCATGGCCACGTCCCAACATCCTCTAGCATCATCCAGAAGACAGGCGAGGCCATCATCACTGTGGAGTCCTCGTAAGCTGACAGCCTGTAAATGTAGTGGCAAAAATAGTGAGATGTTTATGCTTGATAGCATCATCGTAGATCAAGACGAGTAGGTGAAAAGTTGAATCACTGAAGAAAAAGTCTTGCAAGTCTTAACTTGGATGGTTGGGGACAGGATGAGTAATGGATCCTCTTGTTTTCTTGGTATATATATGAGAAACTCCAAGAGAAGCCGACACCTGAAAGTCCTATTTCATAATGAATTTATTTATGGTTTGGGAGTAATGAATCTTTCTGTCTCCATTACCAAATCCATTTTAACCTGTGGCTTGGTGTCAACATCCCAGCATCCCTCTACCCTTTACTTTTCATCTCTCTTCTCTCTGCATTATGCAGTATTGCTATAATATCTCAGACAGTGGTTCCCAACCTGAGGGTCAGGGCTTCCCTAAGGGTCACAAGATGGATCAGAGGGGTCATGATAATTAACAGCATAAGAAAGAAGGAACACGTGGTTCTGCTATAGAAAATTATAAGCTACTGTTTTTCCAATTTTTGCTGTCTTTATGTGACTTTATGGAGGGTTTTGTCTCTTATGGCATCTGAAAATTCTTCAGATAAAAGACGCAAAAATCAGTCTTTAGTTGGCCTGCTCACATCGTGACATATACAAAATCGGGGTAAAAAAAAAAACATTTTAAAGGGTCACACAACAAAAAGGTTGTGAACCACTGCCTGATTAACCATTTCCTCAAATCACGCCGGCAGCAATTAACAAGACTGTTTATCATTAATCTTTTTGAATTGAATAAAATTCTATTCTAGGAGTATATGATGTAAAACCACTCAAAAAACTTTTTTTTTTCAAAAGAGCAGCTCTAACTTATTGCATCTGGCTCAAGTTTTACAATATTAAAGGTTCAGTGTGGAGGATTTAGGAGTGTATAGTGGCTGAAGTAACAAGAACGTTTTCTTTTGTGTACAATCACCTGAAAGTAGGAATAGTTGTGTTTTCGTTACCTTAGAATGAACCATTTATAAGGAGCCGGTCCTTGTCCACAGAGTCCGCTATGTCGCATCGGCATTTTTCTGCAGTAGCCTGGAACAGACAGACCAAACGCTGGGTCAGAGCCATCAGTGTTTTCTCATCAGCCACTGTAGTCGGCAGCCACCTGTGACAAGCTGAACAGTGTCTAAAAAATGCAGATTTTTAACATGAGACTGCTTTATTCAGTGTTTTTACTGGTTTAGATCACCTGTTCTTTTTGTTTTGGAGAGGACAAGACCTCTCTGGATAATTCAGCTCCTGGTAAAAACCTCCCATACATCTGGCTCTTTAGTTATCATAGAAAAAAAGGATGAGCACACATGAGCAGGTGTTTAGCAGACGGGCTGTCTGCAACGAGGGATGAGTTGAACAGCGTCAGAGAAACATACTGATTTGTAACATGAAACTGTTTCATTCAGTGTTTTTACCAGTTTTAATCACCTGGTCTGTTTGTTTAGAAGATGACAAGACCTTTGTGGATAATTTGGCTCCTGGTTCAAATTTAGCACGTGTGAAGTTTCAGCGGCTTGCAATCCACAATCCTCACTGCTAGATGCCACTAAGTCTTACACACTGCTCCTTTAATTTCCAATTACAATCTACAATGGTATCCTTTCGTGAGGTTCACAACTGTTGAACACACACTGTATGTATCGAGCTCACAGGACTAACCTGTGAATTTCGTTGTCATAGGGTGAATTTTTGCTTTCACCAGCCTCCTCTCTGTTTTAGAGGAAACAACAAGAGAAGGCAACTCTTATGACAGATTCAAGAAGCGTGTGTTTTATACATTGTGTCTTATGTTGCTCCCTAAAGGAGAAGGGGTGCAAACATTAATTATAACGTGTGGGTGGCAAAGCTTTACAATGGTATTATGATTATACATTGGTGTTTCAGACTGTTACATGATTATTCTGTATAATGAACTGACAGTTTGACTTTGGATTTAACGTGTTTGAACATGTTCCTGGTTGCCGATTTTTGTAAGGCAATGTAAATCTGATTCCTCCATGGGCAGACTGTCGAGTTTTTACGAGGCAGAAACTTTAAGCCTAATCTCATCACTGATAATGAATGTAAAAGGTTATGCATCACAACAAAAAGATAAATTGTTTACTGATAATTTTTATAGCACGGCGCTTGGCTTAAAAAGATAAATAAAAAAAACTCTGGAAAAGTGTCCAAACTTGCAGCTAGTCCAGCCTGCCAGCTTTGAGAACACACTTTGAGATGAAGTGCCCATTGTAACGTCTGTCTGAGTCAAGTAATGCTTGTGAGATATCAAAGCTGTAAATGTACAAAGTGAGAGTTTAAAGTCAGAGTAATGCGTCTTTTATTATTGCTGTGGCTGAACACGTGGTCACGTCTGAGAGCTGGACTGCTTTTCTCTAAATGTATCCCAGTTGATCCTGTTTTTTATATGTAAAATCATTCGTCAGTTGATGTCCAGTTGTACAGCGTCTGTCAGTAGAAAATAGACTCTGCCTCAGTGTGAGGTTGAAACCTTTGATCGATGCTCTGTACTTCCTATGTCAAGTTAGTCGACCCTGGTTTTAGCAGTGGGAATAGCACATATGTACTCTCTTGTAATTAACTCTCAGTACAAAATGTACTGATGCTTAGAACAACATATAGAAGGAGAGAATGTCTCCAATCGCATTGTTTGTCTTGCCGTGGTTATTATGAAGCAAATGTCTTTGTAGTCAGTCCAGTTGTCAGAAAAAAACGTTGGCATTTAATGCTTCTGCAAACCTCGGCTACATTACATTTGCACATTTTATGTAGAGGATAAGTTTAAAACCCCTGTTTCCACAATGTTGTGGTCAATGTTCGGATGTGTTTAGGAACAAAAACACCTGGTTATGGTTAGGAAAAGATCCGTTTTTGGCTTAAAATGCCCCATTTTCAGGGTTCCCATAGTTATGGAAAACCTGTAAAAGTCCTGGAATTTCAAAGTCTTATTTTTCACGCTTGGAGTTTTCTTTTGTTATAATGAAATTGCTACAATATCTTCTGTGCATAACCTTACACATAAAGTTATATCACAGCATGTTTATTTTCTGAAGCTGTCATCATAACATTATTCTAATATGTGTCAATGTTTGATGATTATTTACCGATAAGTACCTCTTTTTTTGTTTGGTTTGGGTTTTTTTTCTCTTCTTTTCTCTTTACTTATTCAGTTTACTTTTGTTATTTCATTTTATCTTTTAGTTTATTTCTATTTATATAGTGATATTAATAATAATAAGAATTATTATTATCAATAATTAACACCCCTAGTACAACTAGTTTTTATATCAATAACAGAAAATACTATTATGCCTGCTTATCTTTTGTATGTTTATTATCTTTTTGTCGTGTCTTGTTTATATTCCCATCTCCATCTATCCCCGTGTATGCATTGCACTACCCTGTTTCCTGGTTGTTGTTTCATTTTTTTGTCTTGCACTTTGCACTCACTAACACTTGTGGGAACCCTGCATTTGGGGGCACAATCCAGGGAGTAAAAGCATTGATTTCTCTGTAAAAAAAACAACTGCCTTTCGCATTTAACAGGCACTAGTAACACAGCAATGACTCACCAAATCACCACCGGCTTTGTTGTTTGTTTGTCTTCAGCTTGGCCGGTGTCTCGCCACCCCATCCACCTTTTGATGACACAGCTGGTATATGACATGACTTTTAAAACATTGACGTGTTACATGTGAAACCTGCACATGTAACATATATGTGGTTTGCAGAAACATACAATACCAACATTGTCCTCTGGCGGCTGGACTGATGTAGCTAATTGACTAGAGGCTGCTTTGTTGTGTCCTCGGCTCTTTGCAAAGCCAAATTTACTGTCTATTGAAGGCAAAGCTTTTAGCTCATTTATGTGGACAGAAAATGTCGCCTCAATACAGCTTAATAATATTTGTCAGACAAATCGTGTGTGTATTTGTGTGTATGGGGAGTTTAAGCAGGTTTGTTTTGAGGCTCATTTTGACATCCTCTGACAGGCGTGTCTCAGAGGTGGCCGATGCTCTGACAGAGACCCTCTGAACATATCAACGTGAAAGCCTTTTGGCTACTGTACATGTTTTTCGGCTAAAGACTGGACAGTTGTTATTTTCTCATTAGTTCTAGCTAATGTTTAAAGTATACGGTGCCTAGATGAAAAAAGACTTTCTGTTAGGCATTCTGTAGTTTACTGCTGCTATGCGAGTGTGTGTGTTTTCTGTAAAATTGTGTATAGTGGAATGGGCAAACATTTTCTAGCAGTGCTTAGCAGTCTCTTTAGAAAATATACACAGTACGCAGTACATGTGAGACTTGAAAAATGAATAGTATTTAGCAATAGTATTCACACTTTTTCCTTACTCTAGTTTATGCTGGTCGATAGGAAATTAGCTGTTGTGAAAAAGACATTTACCTCTTTATTACCGATCCGTGAGCTGTGCTGGGCAGAGGCCCGTGATTGTATATAACACTGCATTTTCAATGCCTTTGGCTTAAGGTTTCTCCCAAGTGCAAACTCAGATTATCTGGTTTTACAGTAGCTTTGGTTTGTGCATCTCATGTGTTGTCATTACATTTGGGTCACAGAGTTGAGCATCCATGTTTCTGAAAAACATCTGCCCTGACTTTTCCCAAATTGCAACTTTGTTTCCTATTCCACACAGAGATGGATGTTTGAAATAACGTCCTTCAGTCCTTCGGCTCAGGAGAAATTTTAAAAAAGAAATGTTATTACAACACAGTGCCAGAACTAGCACATTCATTACCATAGACCCCCCTCCCGCCCACACACACACACACACACACACACACACACACACATAAAATTTATTTATTTATTTTTTCTCTTCTTTTTCTTTTTCTTCTTCTTCTTCTTCTTCTTCTTCTTCTTCTATGTTATAACTAACATGAACAAGACCTAACAAGAAATCTGCACAAATAAACAGCTTAGCTAACAAGCAATAATAATGAAAAACAGCGAACAAGAACAGAATACAGCAATGTCTGTCATCGTCTTGCTTTTGTACCTCGTCCCTTTTCACTTTCTCTTACTCCAGTGCTCTCCACATACACTCTACTCCACCATTTCCCTTTGCATGTCAAATAATAATAATATTTATTGTTGGAGGGGTGGGTCTGCCTCTGTCATCTACAGGAGGATTGATCAATGTCACACTGGCCATTGTTTTATCCAGATGGATAGAGTCCTCCTTTCTTAGATATTTTAGGTATTTATTTTTCGTGCAGATGTTTAACTTTGTGACTTGAACGTAATGGCAACACACAAGAGGCACAAACTGGCTAGTTTTACCCCAGCTCTGATTTTATATCGAAGCCAAACTGATCTGAGTTTAGTGTATATAGAACTTGTTTGATTTTCTTTTGCTTTGTCAGCAGCTTGTATGTACAGACAAAATGCCCAAACTCTACCCTCAATGCCACTGAAGGCCAAGGCCTGATATAAGACTGTTACCTCGCTGAGTTTTGACTGCAAAGGACTGTTTACTTCTCCTTATCAAGATAGTATTTACTCTATATTTGTACTGACTTTATTTTGTAATGCTGAGAATTGAAGAATTTAAAAAAAAATCATTAAAAAACGCAGAGGCCACGTTGGTACGACTGAACTGGTTTGCCAGGAAAAACAAAACATCAAACCCTGTTAATTCAGGATAACTCAAGACTGTTCATCTCCCGGGAAACAAAGCGTTCTCCTTTCACTCCTGCAGCAACGAGACAGCAGGATTTCTAGAAGTATCTTTATGTGATTGTATGTGGACTAGTTCAGATTAATATTGCTACAAAATGTGGTGTTCTTTGAGGGTATCCTTGTGCAATTCTACCTGCAGCTCTTCAATGTGTTGTGCGCATGTGTGAGAGAGTTATCGTCAGCCGTGTTGTCGTGGTGTTTAATCATTGTCGCTTATGATGAGGCCAAAGTTGATTGTCGTTGGTATTTGTTAACATGATATTTGTCAATATAAATATCCAAACATTTTTATGTCATCATGAAGTTGATTTTGTATTTCGGTGTATAGCATAGAGGTTTCTGATGCTCTGATGTAAAATCTCACATTTTTAGATATTTGTTTGGTTGCACATATGCTGGTGCTTTTTATTTTTCCAGAAGGTGGGGTTGTATTTAGGTTTCTTCCATTTGAGTTGGGTTTTTTTTATTGATGCTCATTGGGATTCTACCTTTTTGGACATCTGTGCTACTTTATTCAACAGAAACTGTGGTTTTTGTGTCGAAATAAATGCTTACAAGTGCTACTAGATTTGTGTCTGTACTAATGTGAACATTATACACATCTATTCAAGGGCAACACTGGGGGAGACACCTATGAAACGGGGCTTTGAGGGTCCTCCTCCCGAACATTTTGAGCATTAACACTTAATTTCCTGCATTCCAATGAATTTTGCTTCCATCAGTTTGTGGCTTTCTGTGCGAGCTTATGGTGTAAATGTCTTTAATTTTGGCAGAATAAAAGTCCTCTGCTACATTCATGTTTATACTTGTGGGGGACAAATGCACGTTCTAAATACTGAGGGGGACATGTCACCTTAGTTGTGATTTCCTGGGGTTCAAGCATTATTCTGTGTTGAAATGTAACAAATGCACAAACTTATCCAGCAGGCAATGAGCTAAAACCACCCACTCGTGAGTAGCTGTCACTGACTCAGGATGAATCATCAGGCTGCACTCACTCTAAAAGCTTTGTCTTTTCAGGAGTTAACCACAGAAAAATTAGTCTGAAATGTGTTATTGAGTGCAGCTGACAGCACTTTGTGTCCGCAATGAGAAATAGGACATGCAGTATGAGAACATCTGCAGTCTTTTATTGTCATACGTGCTTGTAAGATATCAACAACCACGTCTTGACAAGACATGTCAGTTTGCATTGATCCTCTCGCTCTGATGAGATGAGCAGAGAAAGTTCAAGAATTTGCAGTATGACTAAAAATATTACTTATTACCAACCAACTAGGCAAAGCTTGCAAATGCCAGGGTCCCCAGGACTAAACTAAGGCTCCAAAAGCTCCAAAATTAAATGCCTTTTGTATTGTATAATCTTGAGTCCCTGTCCTTTTCAAGACCCTCATTAAGCTTACCACGCTGTCTGCAAATATGAGGCACTTCAATTCAATGCTTTTTAAGAGCTTTTCAGCATAATTTTTTAAATGTAAGACTGATTTTGGGACTTTTTTCCCTTATTCCAGCATTATAGGTTAGTATAAATGTTAGTATATATACATATATACAGTCTTTGAGGTTTTATGGGCTATAGGAATTATTGATTATTAGAGTGAGTTGGGTTAATTAGGTTAGATGAGTTAGGTAACAGTAGACAAAATCAAATATAACACCATTTAATGACTTTTAATGTCCCACTTGTAAATTATTTATTTTAGAAAGGACAATGTACATTAATCCATATTTAATAAAATGCAAATACACCTGACTTAGGGAGCTAGGATTAATTGGTATCCCTTGCCTGATGTTAAAAGAAATCCTAAAATATATTTTAAAAAATACAACATAAGTTGCAGAATTTAAGTCATTTCAAGACTTTTAAGGAGCTGCAAACACCCTGTCTTATATGATGCATATCCCTGAATTTTCTGTTTTATTGAATTATCACACAGGACACCAGGAAATTTCTTAACAATCTGCACAAATTGTGCAAGAGCAAAAAAATGGGGTTTGACATTAGTCCATCAAATTATTTTTGCACCATGATTATGACAAGCCTTATCATGAAGTGTTAACTGTCATGCCATAAAGACTACACTCTGGGATGAAAAGAGAGATCAGTAGCTCCTGTGGAGGGGACAAAACAATCCAGAAAATGGTATAAAAGTGAGTGTCATAAGTTTGCAGGCGGAAGACAGTGCTCTGCTAAATACCAAATGCAACTGCAGTAAAGGCTGATTGGCCATCAACTCGTTTATTAGCTGCACAAGTTTTCAGCACCATCTGGTGGTGTAAATTTAGATGACAAAAATACTTTAGTGTGGACTGGCTGGTTTTGTGATGAAAAACCATTAACTACTCCCTCAAAATTGAGCACAAATCTTTTTTTCCCTCCTCAGGTATTTGGGGCTCCATGTTTCCCTTTATGAGGTAGACATGAAAAAACATGCAACACAACATAATTATATAACCCAATGTGAGCAGCTCATTAAGAATACTGTTTTTTAATTTTTTTCCACATAGTAAATGCAATGACTGGAAGATGGTATATATAAATAAATAAATAGATAAATAAATAAATGTTCTAAAATTCCATCTCGGATGGGTTAATATGCATGACACTAACATAAGTAAAGGAAAATTAATTTTAAAAATGAGTGAATGAATGAATGAATCTAGAAGACCTTGACAGGATACAAACTAGAAACATCTCATTCTCAGAGGCCACCATCACACATAGAATTATTTATGTCAAATAAATAAAATAAAATCCAAAAGAAGTGCAAAGCTAACAAACAAACACATCCAGAAGCAATTATTTTCTGCAGAAATTTTCGCAAAAAAAGTGTATATCGTGTTTGAAAAGACTGCAATCAAAAAGTATGTTCAGGGTCATAAAGCAGCATATGTTGTGTTAAACTGTAGTTGATTAACTTTAATGTTAATCTTTATTAGTAAAATCTCTGTTAACAAAACAAGCGTACAACCACCACACCACAGCTTGAATTATAGAGAATCACATATCACAATAATTAGATAAATGCACTCAAAATACCTAAAATTTTGGGAGTTTTTTTTTTCTATCGTGCATTACAGTAGACGTGTTTTTTTTTCCTGCTCTGTGATTGGTCAGAGAGGGCCAGCACCCACCCCCTCTACTGACCACTCCCCATCCGCGTTTCGTTCACGTGACCCCATCTCGGCTCGCTCTTACAAAGTTAAAAACAGACTTTGTTTATCTTGCAGGTTGTTTGCTGAAATGCTCTCCGACTAGTTAACCTACTTTTCGCCCTCTCTTAGTGTTGTTATTTTACTCTTCCCAGCCGGAAGCGCTGAGAAGCGCGCGAAGCCCCCTTTTTTTGCTTATTTAACTATTTAATTCTTTAGCATTTCTGCTCTCTTTGTAATTCAATTTCATTGTTTGTGTGTGTGTGCTGATATCGTGCAGCGCAAAAAAAAGGGGTTAGGGCTCTAGTTTCTCTCCAGCACGTGCATATTGTCAACAGACTTTTTCACTAAATAAATCCCTCCTCAGACGTTTTGGCTTGCAGTTTTTTGGGGGGGATTTGTTGCAGCTGAAGCTCGACAGGAGGAGCTCACCGTGAGGATTTTTAACCGAGCATTTGGAGAGCGCCATGGCGACCGAAGTGGATACGTGGTCCTCCGCTCCCAAAGCCGATGGTGAGTAAACAAATGTAGCCTGGCTTTATGCGGCGCACATCGGTGCGGTTTGTCAAGGAGCCACCGAGGGGCCTGCTCGCGTGCTCTTTCTGCTCCATTGTCCGTTCATGGGATGGGCTGCAGCCATACTCCACCATGTGCTCCGTGAACATCACACACACTCACACCCACACCGAGCACTGGTGCAACTAACACTGCACGCCGACGCAGCTTTGCACTTTAAAAGCTGCGAGAGGAACCAAACTCCATTTGCATTTTGTAGCGTTTTAGGAGCTTAGTTGCGCTGTTTGTTGTTTGGCTGCTCTCACATTTAACCCTTTCGCGATTCTGATTGGACGAGGCCACAATGCTTACTTCCGCTTTGACAAGTCGTTGTTTGCACACACTGGCGCAGCAGCTGAGTGCATATTTATACACACATAGAGCTCTTTCTCTTGTTGTTTATTGTCGGTGATCTTGTACATGCACGAGTAAGATTGAGCTGTTTTGCTTCCCCTTTTTCTCTCGATCGTGCATGTGCAAAATGTTATGGTTCCTCAATCACCCATCTCAACACTTTTTTGGGGTGTTTTAACCTTTTTTAAACCCAGACGCAGTGCATATTACGTCCATTTTTTCTAGTAAATTATCTGTTTTCATAGGCTTGCAGAACACGACGACGGTCAGTTTCATCATTGAGAAATGGAAAAACAGGAAGCATTTTTTTTTAACTTGAAACGCACAATCCGGGTTGCACGAATGTTTAACTTCACACATCTATATAAAACATGCGTCCCTCGTGCGCACAGTGTCCTAATAAAGCATGCACCGTTGCTTTTAAGTGATATTTGAGCTCATGGTACACAAGGTTCCGTGCTTTCCTCGCTCAGCCTGGTGATGACGTCGACATGTATAGCCTACTATAAGAGCCAATAGGAAAGCCTTACATAATCTTTCCGTGGCTGTGTATTTAAAGGTTACATAAGTCGTAGAAATGTATTGTTAGCACCTTAAACAGTTACAATGTTGTTAAACTGAGAATTCAAACGTGAGAGGGGCATTTAACCATAACATGTCCTTGTTTGTGTTGTGTCCTGAAACACACACAACTGATTAGCACGAGGTAAATCAGTGCATTTGAGACACCACATGGTGTGTTACTGGTGTCTTATGGTGTGTAGAAGCAGCCAGTGCTTCAGTGCACAGATGGGCTTTTCTGCATGTACTTGACTGGCCTTTTTCTCAAGGAAGGTCAGCCACGCTTGATTGAACTGCCTCTGTTGATGAGGTGGTGTCACATACACACACACAAACTGTCAAAGACTCTATTGTCTGCGCTGGGGGAAAAAAGGGCAAAACAACTTCTTGATACATTATGGGTCAATGTGCATACTGAACTCACCCAGCAGTATGGGAAATGTGTAAAACTTGCATGTTATAATATGCAAATCTTATGATCAGTTATCCTGGATATAAGATTTGCTTTGGGACATAACTAGTGATCAATTGACAGATTATTGGCCTGGGTTATTATTTTTATCTGTGTCAGCGTTTTATTTTAATGGTCACTGATCAGATCAATTAATTATAAAGTGCAAAGCAACTGCCAGCACGGTAGGAACTTGTACTTTGTAAAACCGCAGGGAGCTATTTCTGTGTATTAATTTTTAATTTAAATTTTCACTTGACTTTATGAAAAAAAAGTTGCTAGGAACTTGCTGTATATGATGCTGAAAGTCTCAGTATAGATTTAACATTTGCTAAAGGCATTTAAACAAAGTTTCGTGTTGGAGTTTGTTATTTTCCAAATTCTAAATATTGTCAGAAAGATTTCATTTCCAATGTAAATGTTCCACTTATCTGTTTGTGTGAAAACCCAACATCACTCGACCCCAAGAGATTACAGTTAAGTATGTATGAATTAATTATGGATAAGAATTTGGTATTTTGACTTAAGAAGAAGATGTACTTTGTTATACCTCAAGGTCTACTTCAGTAAATAAGAAACACTGAAATTAATGCTAAAAGAATTCATTTGATATCCCATGACTAAGCGACTTAGGCCTGTTTGGCCTGGATGAGTTTTTGGAGTAACACAGAGCAGGCTTGTGGTGTTAGTCTCCTATAGGTGCAGTTTAAAAGCCCGTGTAGAGCTCCACCTGTTACAACATTTCCACAACTCCTTGTGTAAATACATGCGTTACGAGCATTATGAAAGAAACCCACTGCCATACATGTCAAACCAGATCTCTTCGTGGCCTGCTGAGTACACATTATGTTATGTTCTTGGTCTCTCTTCTTTTGTTAACCCCCCTCCTCCTCCCCCTTTACATATATTCATGAAAACATGTCTGCGCACTCTGTCCGTTGGCACAAAGACCTTAGAGTTTGGAAACTGAGCAAACCGCCGTGCAAAGTAATGCTTCTCTGTGAGTCAGCGGAAACAATCAGCTAGATAATTAAAAAAAAACAAAAAAAACAACATGTTATCAGCCTCTTACCTGTTTATCTGAGTAGCACTAATCTGTTGTGTGCACCTCCCTGTGCACTTAATCTCTTGTTGCTCTGCAGCTTCTATAGAGGGTGACTCAAGAAGCCCAGTCAGCAAATTAGTACATGCTTCCGTTAAATTAAGTACATTTTCCCCTCCTGCATTGATAAACTAAAAAAAAACAACCTTTTTTCATGCATGGCAACAGTTGAACTTGTATTTGTGGAGCACTTGCAGCCAGTTCTCCAGCTCCCGTTGTTGCAAATTTAAACATGAATCACCATATGTACACACGTTTAGGCAATGAGTCCAAAACATGTTTTTAAGTAAAATTTTGCCTGAGTCTCCTTTCATTAACTGACAGTTAAACCCCAAGGACGTCCACACCCTTTTCTCCTCTGATAGATAATCACCACAGGACCATATCCAGTAGGGTTGTTTTCTACTGTCCTCTATATCTGTGTGCATATGTTTGTCTGACCGTAGAGGACATCACACATGTTTTTGCTCAATGTGTGTCTGTGCGTGGGTTGACAGACAAAGATCTTTTTTTGTAGATTTTTCAAAAGCTGACCTTTATTTAATCAGGGTCTTACACTGAAATATGTGTCCTTTTTGAGGCAGTGTGGACCACTATTATGTTCCACAGAGTAATGCAGACTAAACACCAAACAGAGATGAATAGAGAAAAGAAGGTACTGTTGAAAGGCGTTGCAAACAAGATTTAAAGCAACAGCAAAATGCACTGATTCTGTCCCAGTCTTTGTGTGCGACCCTGTTGAATTCGCGACAACAGATGAAACAGTTGTGTGCATGTTACTTTCTAACTCTAAGCAGTTTACACAGAAGTGTCATGGAAAGATAATGTAGTGTGTAAGCTGATGATGGTCTTCCATTTGTTGCAGTATATGTCTGAAGATGCTCAGGGATTTAAAAAGCTTGGCTCATCTCACAAAGTTTTGATTGAATCTAAATCACTTTGGGAGAAAAGCTGAAGCTTTTGACTTTAGACAAGCAAAACAAATCTGTGTTATCTGTGTAAAAATGCCTCACTGTTATTAAAGATCACTTACAGTCAGGATGCGGAAATCTGAAAAAGCAAAAAACAAAACTGCGAAATTTAAAAATACACCCTCCCCCTCTTCCTGCAGATGTATCATCTCTGTCTTAAGCCCCTTCCACCAGATGACCATTGGCTTGTTTTTAGACCACAAATTACACAAGAATTAGTTAGCAAGCCACCCCATAGCCCGCCAGCCTTGCCCCTCACCACTGTAGACTGCTTGGCTGAGAGTAGAGCGAGCAGCAGCTCCAGAGTCATGTGACTCTGGTCGGCGGCTGTAACAACTTAAATTCAGTAGCACAGAGCCTCACTTCCAGGTGTCACAGTTGGTTGGTAACCAGCGGCTGCACTGGGTCTAAACTGTGTAAAGGCAGCAACAGAAAGTTTGCTGAGCTGGCAGGGAGTTGCTGCTGTTGGTCCCCTGGAGCTGGCGTTTGCGCTGGCCAGATTTGAGCTGCTGCCTGCGCTCCTCCAAGCGACGTGTTAGCATTAGCTACATAACGCGAACTTGAAACCGCAGCCTTGAGACTTTAGCTGCAGTTACCAGATGGCCTAACTATTACCAGCTCTTTTCTGAAACTCTTTTCCAATAATGATGTGTGTTTTATTTAGTTTTTTTAGACTATTTTTGGTAAGTCAGTCTTACTTTTTTAAGATTGCTTTGCGGTGTAGGCAGTTTGTTGCCGATACTGGAATAGCAACTTTCTCCGCAGCACTCTCTGCCATTGAATCAGGCTTTCACCGAATTGGTACGCGCATCTGCATTTGTACAACGGCCAACAGGAACACTCCCTCTATGAAATGACCTGTGACGTGCCAAAGTCACAACCTAGATTTTATAAAGCCTGAAAACAAAGCCACGGGGAGGGGCAGAACACAAGTTTTCTCTACGCCCACTTGAAAAACAAGATGCTCAGACTTTTCTTTATGGGATTTTAGGCCAGTGACTCCAAAATAAAACTGCCTACCCCAGCTTTAAAACATACAGAGACACTTAAAATAGTAATTTGTCTGATATAGTTTTTCAACAAGAAAAGTTTGACCTAGTTAAAAATACATCTACACGTTCTCAGTCATTGAAAAAAAACAAACAAAGAGAATACTTAAACATTGCTTATTGCACAAGTCTGCCTACAACTGTAAGCACAGACAAAGTTTTCCCATTTAGCAAACAAATGTGAAAACAGCCCTCTAGTGCCAAACTCTGCTCATATCATTCTGCACAGTCAAGTGCAACAGGTTTTTGGTAGAGGGGGACTATTAAAGAATGCTGCTGCAGCATTTGAGAGATTCTCCTTAATATTACAACAACACATACATACAGTTACATTCACAGTAAAGTCCAGGTATATCCCTCAGGAGGAATTTGCTCCACTGACCTCCCTTTCATTCATAAAGCCTGCTACTGCACACAGACCTAAAACTAAACGCCTCAACGCTGCTGCTGCTCAGTCGCTGGCTGTGGAAAGCTCCCACACAGCATGTGGGGCAGAGGTCCTCTGCTGGCCTGCATCTGGCTGTGTTTTTAAGAACTGGTTAAATGTGGAGGCGGTCTTGAAAACCATCATGACAGCAGTGTGTGGTTTGGTATTGGCATGTTGCTGTGCTCTGGTAGGCGTGCAGGGTTAAAGACAGCAGAGTTTGTTGCTGCAGCTTTATGAGACTGACAGTGACACTCAGACCTTTTGTAGAGTGAATCTTAAGACAAGAACTTTTTTAGAAGTTGAAGTCTGCATTACAGATTTCTTCTTTTACAGTTTAAAAACTTAGTTCACTCTGCTGCGTTTTGTCCTGCTCGTTTTGCAACTCTCCTCTTGGCAAACTGCTCCGACTTTTTCTGCCTTCTCATTTTTCTGCTCTTTTCCAATTGGCCAGTCCTGTGTATGGCGCCCTGCCATTGGTTAGTTTCTAATTTATTGTGCTGGCAGGCCCCGTGGCCTACATGAGGGAAGGAGAAGGAACAGGAGGAGGAGATGACACATGGTCGGCTGTTTACAGATTTTGGAGGCCAAGGGTGTGGTGAGGCTCTTACTGCAACAGGTTAATTCAGGGAGGTGTCCTACTTTGTTCAAAGGTGCTTCCTTTTATTTGTTGTTCACATGCCAAGTCAAACATTTAAGATCTTTTGAATACCTTTTCATAAAAGTAAGTCTTTTTTTTTTCGTCTCCACCAGAAGTATGATAATAACCCCCAGTTGGTACTTTTGCAGCAGACAGCTCCTTTTTAGATTGTTAGTTTTATCTGTGGTTTGGACCTTTTCCCCCTCACCTCCTCCCTCTCTGTGCGCTTTCCACTACATGTCCTGTAATCTATAGGGCCATAACTCTTCCATTTGAGCACATGCATAAGAACTGTAAGTATTCATTACACCCTCAGACATTCCTCCTCCTCCTGCGTTCCCTCTCAGACAGCCTTGTCATGTGACTAGTCATGGACCCAACCATGCCATATGTAGTCAGGTTCACTGTAGCCGCTGCGGACAGATCGCGAGAAGACGGAGGAATAAAAAAAAAAGAGCGGTGTCAGCATTTCTCCACCATGTGTTCCCCTTTGCTCCCTCGCTCCTCCCACGCCTGCAGGAACACTCCAGTCCCACTTGTTGTTGTTGTCTGCACACCTCCAAGAAGCAACCTGGGCAGACATTTTAGTTGCTAAAAACAATATTTTCATCACACCCACAGAAGAATAGTGTATTGAGTTACTAAATGTCACACCTAAATGTTACGCCTGCTGATACAGCTGGTGAGTGCCACAAGACTGTGTGTGTGAATTTGTGCTGCCATCTTCTTGTGTAATGTTTTGGATGTTATTTGACCTTTGGCTGGATGTGTGCAGAACATGGCTGGGACATATGTAGGTGGCTGCAGCACATGCAGCCTGTAGGCATTGTTTTCATGCCCTGAGCAGGTGTTGTTGCAGTGTGAAGGTGTTCGGGCACTTTGCTGAATGCACCTGACATTATCTGATGTGTGACAGTATTTTGCAATGCAGATAAATCTAAGATAAATCCAGATAAATCAATATCAGCGATTTAACTATAAATATGTGATGTCTCACTTAAGTTATGAGCTGTCTGAGAGCTGAGCCATAAAGTCTGAACTGAAGTTTTTATTAATGTTGTTTCAGCAGAGATTCACATGTAATGGTGAAATGTTCCATTAGCGTTTCCTTTTTTTTGTGGTTAAGAATTAACAGACTAAATCATGTTTGTTTACAGTAATGTCAGGGTAGAAACCTTACATCTCACGTTAATAAAATCACACTGTGCACATCATAAGTTTTTAGCCTCTAAAATAAAATCAGTGTCAGTTCAAGTTTATGCTATATTTTGGAGGTTTTCACAGCTTTACCATGCTGTCCGGCTGCCTTTTCCGAAAGAGTAACTGAAGCTGTTATTTTAAAGCTGCCAGACTTTATTGACAAAAACATTTTACTTCACAAAACACGAGAGTTGCTGGTCTATTGCTGCCTCAAGTGTGACGTAAAGCGAAGACAGTATTCCAAATATAGTGTACATTAACACTGAAGTTGATATATTTTTTTAAGGTGGCTGAAATATGTTTTGCTGCGGCCCCTGTCCACAGCAGTACATTGTATATCTTCCTTCCCAGTAGATTTGGTTCGTCAAAGATGCTAGCAAAGCAACATAAATCAGTACAGCAGTCTCTGCAGTCGAAATCAACTGCTGGTTGTCTATCTAGAAGTGATTGTTGTTGTAAATGTGATATCATGGTGATTTGGTCCATATGCATAGTTCCCATGGTTATGGAAAACCAGAAAAACTTAATTAAAATTCACAATCACATTTTTCAGGCCTGGAAAAGTGAAGGAATTAGTAAAAATCATTGAAATTTTTGCAAAAGTCAGTTGTTACATTTATCTTCCATGGATAACCTTCCTCGTATGTAACATCATGGCGAATTTATTTTCTATAGTCGACATATCATAGCTCTAATGTGTATTTGTGTGACAAAGTGTTTTATACCATTTTAATAGACTGTCCTCTTTTTCTGAACACAGGGGTGTTCTCTTTCGACGAGAACCTGGCAGAGGCTAACCGTCCCTACAGCGCTGACGATGACTTGCTGAATGATGCGGAGGTGAACGGTAACTGGACGCCTCAGGAGAAAGCACTCCACGAGGCGCGACTCAAAGCCAAAGCCAAGCGCCGCCTGCGCAAGTCCTCGTCCCGCAACTCCACCAGCGAGTCCTTTTCTGAGTCAGGAGATTTGGCAGGAAGTGACCCAAACAGTCCAAAGGGCAAAGTCAACACCAATGACCGCAAATCCAGGACGGGCAAAGGCAGAGGCCTGCCAAAAAAAGGTACATTTGAGCCGGTGTGCAGCATTTTGCCGCATTTTTTTTTTACAGTAACTGAGAAGGGGACAGCCACGGGTGCTGTGTCCACAAAGGGGCATTTTCTATAACCAGGGAAAGTTTGGTGTTGTGGAGGAGCACTTGAAACACAGGCTTCCTGTTTTCTTGATTATCAGACAATGAACACACAAGGCTGTGGTGTAAATAAAAATCTGACAGGTTATAACCTCCATCAGACTGACAGTGACTGATAAAAATGCATGACCTGCTTTTTCACCAGATGTGTTTGTGACAGTGTGTCTTTCATATAATCATAACAGTGAACATGCATTTATGCTTTGTCTGCAGGTGGGGCAGGTGGTAAAGGAGTTTGGGGGGCAGCTGGGATGGTTTATGAAGATGAAGAGCCTGATATGCGGGACCCTAACTACGATGAGTCCGCTCAGGTGCGTGAGTGCAGCACACTTGGACTGTTCATTATATGCATATTTATCTGAGAGATTTGGGACCTTGGGTGTGCTTTATTCCATTTTGTACATTTCATTTGTTAAGTGCAGAGTCTAGACAGATAGCTGTAGACAGATGACAGGACATAAAAGGAGAGCAGGAGATGGAAAATGAACAAAGATCCCAGAAGGATGTGAACTGGCGGCGCTGAGGCTCATGTTCATCACCAAAACTCCTAGGCTAATAGTCATTTTAAAACAATGGTTTAACATGATCCCCATTAAGCTGTCTTTGAGTAGATGTAGTAGACCTTTTTCCTTTTGACTTTGTTATTTTTATCAGTTATTAACACTTAATAGGGATTGTTGATATCCTGCGTTTTTTGCACCTTCAGTTATTAATGTAGACGCCGTCGTGGCGTGCAAGCATTCCCAGCTGCCTAATTTTTGGGGCATAATTTCTGCAAATAAGAGTTCCACTTTTGAAACGTAGCAACACGCATGTCATGTGACGAGGAACAACCAGGCACAGTTGGTAAATATCATATCATTTTTTAATTTATTTTTTACACTTAAATTTTCAAAATATTTCCACAACCTGAGCTGGCAGGCTGCACACACATACTCTGAGCTGTTTTTGCCACTGATACGCGAGCATCACCAGCAGAGGTGAGTTTCTCACAGTTGCTGTTGCTCCGATCTGTTGTTACGAGCAGCTTTTTGTTCCAAAGAGGCCCACTGATCAAAGCTGACACCTTTATTTCCTGTGTCAAACAAACATGCTGATGTGAAAGGGCCGCTGCTGCTGAAACGCATTGAGTATAAAAGAGGCTTTGCTCTGCGAACAAGATAATGACTGTCCACACTCAGACAACTAGCATATGCGCTCTTGCATTGTGCAATTCATTACGCGTTGATCTCTTGTGGTGAATTGTCTTGGATGAAATACCATAAAAGAGCATGTATTATAACTTATACTCAACTGTTTTTTTTTGTGTGTGTCAAAGTCCACCTGATTTGGCCAAAGCTCATTTACAACACACCTGCTCGCATGATCGCTTGATCCAGGTGGCTCCGTCCCATCACAATCAACACTATTTTTAATCTTTAACCCCGTTATCAAGCAAATGCTCTGTGGGATGCTGAAGGCCGAGTTTGTTTTTTCTACTGTTATGGTCATGCCGACTGACTGGAGAGTGGGAACGGAGCTTCTGTCACTGCAAAAAAGATGATAATGGTTCTGGAAAGTACAGTGCAATTTGGCCTTGAATGCTGCAGGAGCATTGTGGAAAGATGTCAGTGTGTTAAAGAGGAACTGGGACAGAGTGGTACAGAAAAATACACAGGAAGTGTGAGGACAGTGCCCTTTAAATCAGACGGAGGGGATCACCGGATAACGGATATCTGAATGGCGCAGGTCTTTCAGTACGTGGGAAAATGGCAAAATGCAGTATTGGTCTGTCTCCAAGTTGAGACAAGAAACGTTCAGTCTTTCTGGTCATAAATGGTTGTTTTGGTTCTCTCTCATCGCCTTCTACAGTCAACAGTCACTTCATGCAACATGAGCTGAAAACAGGAAAGTGAATCAGCACTTTGGCTACAATCCTTTAGACTGTTATTTGTTTTCCTGTTATATAAACTTGGGCTTATCAAAAGAGGTCAAGACAATCGAGTAATTATTTTTATTTGCTCTTGATTTTACAGGACATTAGACCTGGAGCCAGCCTCTCCCCTAAAACAACCAAAGTAGTTATTCTCTTATTAATATAGTTTGTATGCTCCTTTTTTTTACAGTCTATTCAATCTGTGCTAAGATTATTGTTTTAGCAGCGCTTGCTATTGTTCACCAGGTTAAGCAAAGCATCACCTGAATAGTTTGCTGGACTGGTTTTAACTGACATTCTTGGCATTTACTGATGCAAACGTAGTGACAAAAGCGAGAAGTTTATGTGATATTATCACAGAACCATAGAGCACGGACAGATAACATGTTTTCAAAGAAGTCTCAGTGACTGATGTCAAACTATGTTGTTACTTTTCAGACTTAAAAAAAGCTTTAAAAAACTTGATAGTTTAACTTTTTAGGTTTTGTGTTTTTCTCTCAGCTTGTAGGAATAAATGCGCATCCACTTTGTTGTGTTTTTTAATTTTTTATGAAGCAGTATATTTTAGGGTTGTCCTGTCCCATTGTTGTGAACGTGATATCTCTGAGGGGAGTTGCTCAAATGTGGCACAAACGTTCACTTGAACTCGACAATGAACTAAATCGATTATGGTGCTCAAAGGTCACCGTGACTTTCTGTGTTTCTCATTCTTGTAACTGTGATATCTCAAGAAGGCTTTTAGGAAATTTCCTCAAATTTGGTAAAAACTTCCTCTTTAACTCAACGTTGAACTGACGAGAGTTGGTGGTCAAAGGTCACTGTGACCTCTCAAAAACATTTTTGACCGTAGATCAAGAATTCAAATATTAATCATAGCATTTCACACAAATTTAAAATGATGAAGTGGTGACATTTAACATCTAAAATGTCAAAGGTCAGCTTTACTGTGACATAATGTTCTGCAAAAACACTATTCTGGCTATTATCAACACCAATAACCCATAACTCGATCAAATACTGAATTGTGACATCAATCATGAAACTGCTATGATTGTGTAGATCGTCTGTGCTGCCAGGTTAAAGATGTGTGCGCGGTACTCATGTTTTTAGAATATGTGCTTCCTTTGCAGCAACATCCATATTTGAAGTGTGTCCTGAATAAACATCTGGACAGACATGGATGTTGACTAGCGAAGGCAAGCAACCAAAAGGTGGTAATTACATTTGTTTTGGACTGGTAATATGTTTTTTCTTACACAGGGTGACACAGTTTATGCAACAGTTGTGCCAGAGGTAGATGAGAAGGAACTGGAAAAAATGGTCAACCCAATCGTACAGGAGTACTTTGAACATGGAGACACAAAAGAGGTCCAGGTAAATGATTTCAAATGTTTCCTCTTCTTTTCATTCAATGCATACCAATTTTAAATGATTAGGTCTATAGAATAAATGGCATACGGATGAACGAACACACATCTAGCAGTGGCGAATGTGGCCTGCAGTGAGCTGCTATGCAGTGTCTGTGGGAAGCTGCGACAGCTGCTCTGATTCTGCAGCAAAATGCAGTAAAACTAAAAGTTGTAGATAATTTAACACTTAGCTGTGAAATGTAGCTCAAAACAGGGTTCCCATTGTTATGAAATTCCTGGAAAAGTTATGAACGTAGAAAAACTGTTTTCCAGGCTTGGAAATTGTTTGGAATTAACAGAATGTTTTGGAAAAGTTTTGAATGCATATCATTTTTGCTATTGTTTAAAATGTGTTTAAAATCCTAAAACATGTCTTACATTATGCAAAATATGATCTGAGTATTACAGATTTAAAGTATAGTGCTGCACTGCTTGACAGTTGAAATGTCACTCGTATGACATGATATACATAGACCGGACAAGCATCAGGCATTACCATGGACGGAAATCTCCTAACAAATGTGTAAAATTTGCAAGCGCTAGCAGTTAAATAAATGTATTACTAATGTATTCATGGCTGTATCACCGTATTGGCCTACTATGTTTCAGCGACTTGAATAAAGTCAGAATGGTATAATATTATGGAAAAGTTTTGAAAATGAATTGGTAAAACTGTGTGGGAACCCTGTAGATATTACTTGCAGCCAATCGGTTAACAGAGTCCCGTGTCTCCTATGATATGTTGACCTACATAAAAAAAGATACAGTGTCTAAGTAATGTCTGTTACCTGACATGAGATGAGAATGTTAAACATTTCCTTCAATAACCAGACAGCCAAGCACAGTAAGACATTAAACAATCAATTTCTACCTGCCTCAAACAAACCAACGTGTCTCCTGGCCACCGAACCGCCACAGCTTGATGTGTTTTTGGCATAATGGAGAAGTTGTATGGACACATATCAATAGATCAGCAACAATACTGGTTAGAGACTACATTTTACCACTGTATAATGTGCACTGATTTCAGTATTGATGAATAGGCTCCACAGCTATCTTTGACTTTCTTCTTATTTGTCCTCCCTCCCATCAGATGCTGCTGAAGGGGCTCAACCTGGGCCCACATAAGTACGAGTTCTCCTCCCTGGCCGTGTCCCTTTCCCTCGAAGGCAAGGCCAGCCACAGAGAGCTGACCTCCCGCCTGCTGTCTGATCTGTCTTGCAAGATGCTGTCACAGGGCGAAATGGCCCGCGCCTTCG
The DNA here is from genome assembly GCF_008729295.1 of Plectropomus leopardus. NCBI lineage: Eukaryota > Metazoa > Chordata > Actinopteri > Perciformes > Serranidae > Plectropomus > Plectropomus leopardus. Next base: position 13,270,241 of record NC_056466.1, read on the forward strand.
ACAAGATACTCAAAGAGCTGCCAGACCTCATACTGGACACACCAGAGGCTCCACAGGTAGACGTCAACAGTTCAACATTTTGCTCATTAGGCCAGCAAAAACACCTGCTGTAGAACCACATCCTGATGTTGTTTTTGAATGTGTCTCAGATGTTGGGCCAGTTTATAGCCAGAGCCATAGCGGACCACGTCCTCCCCATGTCTTTCTTGGACTGTTACAAGGGCAAGGTGGACTGTGAGCACGCAAGGTGAGCAGAGATGAGCAAAATGAAAATGCAGATACAGTAGCATGTTAAATAAAACAACCTTACTATGTGCAATAATAGTAAGATTTTTAAAGCCTCTCTAAAGTTTATTTTACGGTATGCTAAAAAAAAAAAGCTAATTAAGAGATGCAACTGAAACTTCCCTCCTTTTTCAAAGAAGGAAAATATCTTTCTCTTCTGTAGTACAGTGTGTTCATCAGATAATGTTTAAATCGAATAAAACATCAGTTTTGTGATTTTATCTTGGTAATTTGGACCTCCATGCTAAATTGAGGGAGCCTCTCCATCTTTTAACAAACGAGACTGTAGTGTGTAAAATGTCCGCCCATTTCTGTGCAGAAAATCATATTTTGGTGTCCGGTTTTCTTTTTTCAGAGTGGCTCTAGACCGCGCTGAGGTGCTGCTGACCATGAAGAGGGAGATGGTACGTCTAGACAATGTGTGGGGTGTGGGCGGAGGCCAGAGACCTGTCAAACATCTCGTCAAAGAGGTAAGCACATTAAAAATATATATAAATAAATAAATAACCCATAAAGGAGTAATGTGCAAGATTTAAGGAGATTTTGTGGTTTCCAGTGGTGAGGACTGAAATCAGGACTGTTCAGCGTGTCACAGATGGGTCGATTGCCCAGCACCCGCTATAAGTACTTACCTTTTTTCTGATCCAGATGTTTAGGAGGTTTTTACGGTGAGCTGAACTATCTGAAACATGTGTACTGATTTAAACCGGTAAAACACTGAAAAAAGCCTTTTCATGTTAAAAAAAACCTTTGTTTTTCGATGCAGCTCTTTGTTGTTGTTGTTATAGTGGCCAACATGAAAACATGAATGTCCCCATCTAGAGCCAGTGTTTGGTTTGTCTGTTCTGGGCTACTGTAGAAATATGACATTGCAACATGGCGATCTCCGTAGATGAAGGCCCGCTCTCTGTGTAGATGGCTCATCCTAAAGTAATCAAAACACAATGATTCTTATCTTCAAAAAACATACTTATTATATTATATTTCATTTCTTACAGTATATCCCCCTAAATCCCACACACTGGGCCTTTAAGTCACTCGCTTGTTTCCGTATTCAAAACGATTTAATGCAAAATCCTCAACACCTGAGGCCTGAGTGTTTGTGTTGACAAGCTCTGCTACTTATGTAAGGTAAACAGAAGGCAGAAATGCATGCTGGGTAGAGAGCCACAGGCCTGCCCTCTGCTATGTTGCTGTGTCAGCAGCACACTTTTCTCCCCTGAGAAGTTGGAATCGCAAAAACGAGGGCACAGAAGGAGCCGACACGGATACACACCCGAAGCCATGAACTGAACAGATCAACACTCACACGCGTGCTATTCATGCAAACACTTAAACCCCATGTGCCTTCAGCTCTGTCTTTGTTTACAATTATTGTTCATGATCTGGAATTTCTGGAATTATTCGTTGCTAATGTGGGTGTGGATGGCGTGGGAGATTTGATTGCACATCTTGTAAATTGGAAGTTATGCAAAATGTTAAGGGATTTTTGTGTAGAAACTGCAAAGTGGTCCATCAGTGTGTTCACAGTCATGTATTATTGTGTGAGCCTCAGTAGCTCTCAGCGCTGCAGGCTCTCCTGTCCAGTTTTTGATTTCCTGCCTGGTTGTGTGCAGCCTCAGGGGAACACGCTGGGCTGCAGGAGGCACAAGGCCTCTTTCACTCGCTGCTCTCACTTTCCTTCCGATTTACTCTCAGACTCTTCCAATCCTTTCAATTTCTTCGTCCTCTCCTCTGTCACCGCCCTGCCTGTCCACATTACACCCCCTCATGTTGTTTTTTCTCCCAGATGCTCGGACGACCACACATTCCCTCAGCTCAGTGAATTAGACCCAGGGTTGACTCACAGCTGTCGGTGTAACTTTGAGGGTTTTTGAACCTGTTGCATCAATCGCGCTCCCCTCAAATCTCAAGTGGGATGACTAATTGTTCCAGAAATAATTTTCAAGCAAAATGGTTGGAGAGTGTGCAGCTCAGCAGTGAGAGTGACATAACAGAGCAATACTAACAAACGAAGCAGAGACTACAAGATTCAAGGACAGCTGCGAAAAGGAAGGTTTTCTTTTTCCAGCTGATTTCAGATTGTCAGTGTGTTAGACATGTGTGCTGAGTTTTATTTCCCAAGAAAGACAGGTTATTGCTGGAGTAAATCCCACTATATAAAGTGACTTGATGAAATACTTTGAAGTGACAGGTACTTTCAGGTGCAACTACTACTGTAAATGCAGTAGATCCAGGGTGTGTTGGAATAAATTAAGCTTTGTCTTAGATCAGGCTTGTCCAAACTATCCCATAAACAGTTGTGTGGCTACAGGTTTAAATTTTAAGCAGGTAGAATGAAGCCTGGCTCCACTAATTTAATCAACTAATCTGTCCTTTAACAGTTGTTTGTCAAATCTAATGTGCATTTGATCGGCCACATTGCAGAATAGTTGTGGAATTGTTTGGACATGCCAGTCCTAGATAAAGACTGAAAAATAAAATGACCTTTTCTTAAGCATGGACTGTTCAGCATACTTGACATTTCCAAAGCGTTTTTCCATCAAAAGTCATGCCACAATCATCACTCTCATCTCTCTGGGAAAGAAAGAGAGATGCAGATATGTTTGTCCATTCTTCTGTGTCTTCCCCGAAAAATTCCAAGGGATATTTGTTACATTTGACAGACTTTATAAGCAGAAAAAACCCTCCAGTCACAATAGTTACAGGCCTTACTTCATTCCAGCTGTGTTTGTTGCAGTTTGCACTCAGAAACCTCAACAACAAACACAAAAGCTAATGTTTTTTATGTGTTTTTGGTACAGATGAACCTCCTGCTCAAAGAATACCTGATATCAGGAGATGTGTCGGAGGCGGAGCATTGTCTGCGAGACTTGGAAGTCCCACACTTCCACCACGAGCTCGTCTATGAGGTATTAAAGACTTTGGGCTTAATTCAAATGTATTCCTTGCCCCCAACACTTAACCTTAAGCCCTCCATTCTGTGTGTTGAATGTAATATTGAGGTAAGGTGCAGTGCTACTTGTTGGGATAGAGAACCAAATGTTAAACCCACATGACCCTTCAAACAGAGCTTTAGAGGCACACTTCAAATCATCAGCAGGGTGGCTGTACAAGCTACAGAAGAAACCCACAAAAGCATTAAAAACAAACAATAGTACATTGATTTGAACCAGTCAAAACCATGACAGTAGGAGAAAGAATTTAACAAAAATAAAACTAAATCATATTTGCAGAGAGGACTCACAAACGTGTCAGGATTTTATGTCAGATTTTGCCATGTTCCCCACATCACGACAGTACGATAAAACCAGCATGGTGAGCCCTTTAAAGAATATTTTCTCTTTCTGGTGCCCAGTCAAGTCAACTGCAGAGGAAAATCAGTAACTGATTAGTGACTGTCATTTCTAATCTTTGGCAAGGACAGTGTGTGTGTGGCAGAGGCGTTCTCTCAGTTGCACTGCGTGTTAACAGAGCTCAGTCCAAATCAATCGATCCAAAATGAAGAGGCACATTGTGTACCAAACACAGAACTCGTCCTCCATACAAGAGTGATTGATCTGTAATTGTTATGTACATGGAGTAGCTGAATTAACGTGTTTGGTTGATAATTGTTCCTATTTAAGTAAAGATAATGAGCTTTCCTCTGAGTTACAGCTCCAACAAACAAACAGATGATCATGAACTAGTTCCAAATGTGTGATTTGATTTTTATTTATTTGGTCGCAGCACATTCAGAAAGGATTCACCCTGCTGGACATTTTTCAGCCATTTGTTTTATCAAACTATTTTAATCTACAAATGACCACATTTTATATGTATATATATTATAAATAATGGCAAACACTGCCACCATGTGGTGAAATGTAATGCTTACATTTATCTGAAAATATATTTTTTCATTATTTTTATTCTGTAGATTTTTGACTTTATTCTGCTACAATAATCAATAAAGACATCAAAGTTGGTGACACACTTCTCCTTCTTATGCATATTGTGTGTTTTACCATCTTGTTTTAGGCTGTGGTGATGGTGCTGGAGTCAAAAGGAGACACTGCTAGTCATATGATGATGAAGCTGCTGCAGTCCTTCTGGAAAACAGGCCTCATCACAGTGGATCAGATGAACAGGGTCAGTGCCTTTAGGTTTTTTGCCTTATCGAAGCTCAAAATACCTTTTACTATGTGAAAGATGTGATTTTGACAAAACCTTCATTTTATATTTGCGTTTTGTAATGCAGGGTTTCCAGCGTGTCTATGATGAACTCCCTGAAATCAACCTTGATGTGCCACATGCTCACTCCATCATGGAGACCTTTGTGGAGCTCTGCTACCAGCAAGCCGTCATCACCAAACAGCTGAGGGATGCCTGTCCCTCCAGGTGAGTCAGCCAATAATTTGCACTTGTAGGCACTGGAATTTTTGCATGCAACTAAATATTCTGAAGGGCTTACTTTGTATTTTTCTTATTGTCGTCCAACCCCATGAAAAAGACAAAAGCCAATAATGTGTGAGTTTAGTTAGTAGAGACAAATTTAGTTCTTAATTTAAGCCAAAGTGCTCAACTATTATAAGGGTATGAATCCAGTATGCTACTCCACGGAGCGATTAGTTGACAAAGTCCCCTCTATCCTGTCTCACTAAATCTTTTATATATTTCCAGACTTTCTGTGCCATCTCTGGCTCTCAGCCTTGAGCCCATTTGTCCCTGCTCAAGCTGTAAAGCTTTAAATCGATGTCACAAATATACAGTTTTAATTTGTAGTAAAGGCTCAGTAATTTCCTACAGTAATAGGAAACTGTAGCTTTTAAACAATACCTAAAAAAGACGTAAAAAGTGCATTTTGAGCACACTAGCAGGAGGGTGAATGTGGTATTGACTCAACATGAACTACAGTAGCCATGTTTGTTATAATGAAGGATAATGTCACCTTGTGCAGCACGGGCTCTTTGGTGTGTTTCTTTAGCTCACACTGGAGCTTTATGAACACAGAAAAAAAGCTACATCAGGCTTTAGCAACATAGATGGATGTTAGGTTTTTTTGGTTTTGGTATTTTATGTTGACAAAACAAAAAATGTAAAATGCAACCAGCTTTAATTGTCATTTAATATTATAAAGTACATAGTAAGTTTGCACCAACATGTTTTTCAAATTCTCTTTCCTCCACCAGAGGACGGAAACGTTTTGTAAGCGAAGGAGATGGAGGAAAGATCAAGAACTAATCCACAAGAGGAACAGAAAGAGCAGGAAGAGGACGGGTTTCTGACAGGACCTTACACCCTGTTTCCTCTCCAACATGTTTCCCCTGAAACCGGGGCATGCTGGCAGTCTAAAGTTTCCCTCTCCCTCTCCTGATAATGTTGTCATTAAACAAACCAGCATTGACGTTTGGTGAAAGTAGACTGAAGAGTCGCCCAGGCATTCAGTTCTGTTCATCTTGTTAATCACAGTTTTTGACATTTTTTTTGTAAGAAAATTCTTTATTTCTGGGGTGGATGTGCCCCTCTTGCCTCAGTCTTTGTATCTGTTTCTCAAGAATCATTTGAGTCAGAGCTGCAGACAGATAGATGGACAGGTTGGGGTGTGTGGGAGATGAATTCGGGTGTCTTATCTCTTGCTTTGCTTCACCCATTGCCATGTCTTATTTTTCTTTCCATGTAAAGTGCTATAAATGAAAAAAAGCACATAAAAGATGGAGCATACTGTACAGTCAGCGAGCACTTAGTAATTTAGCTCAACAAGAATCTTACCCTTTTTTTTCTCTCACAAATTTTTCAAAATTATTTCAAGGACAACGCGCTTTGTACCTTCTGGTTCAAGTAGTTCTATTGATCCTTCATGAAAAGGGTTTTTTGTTCTCTTTTTTTCTTTGCATCTGTGGTCTCTGAGGCCAGATGTTCACTTTGTTAAGCAAGCAAGAAGTACTTGGGTTGTTATTTAAACCTCACATTTGGGTGATACACTTGGCAAGCCCGTTTCTGAGAAAAAATAAATTGGAGTTAATGTGTGTTAAAAAAAATAAAAAAATAAAAATAAAAAAACATACAAAAAACATACATAAACAAGCAATATTTTAAGCTCTCTGACTTTGATTGCAATTAATGGTTCTACAGCTCACATGGTCAGCAATGGATTCTGGACAGGTAACCTTACAACATAAAGCCAAACCTTATGCAGATAGCAATCTGGACATTGTCTGACAATTTGTTTACTGGTTTAATATATCTGTGAAATAGTGACCTCTTTTCTTGGAAGACTACATGTTCAGTAAATTCATATTTGCATATTCTGGCACAGTTTGTAACCGTTTTACATGTTGACAAAAGTTCAAAATGTGGCTAAGAAATATATTTCCTTCATTAAAAAGCAACAAAATGAAGTTTCTGTATTTCTTTTTTTGGTGGTCGTGCCAGCAGTATTGATGAAAAAGTAACCAGGGGTAATAAATCAGTGTAGTAGAAATGTACATCAATCACATTCGTTGATCAGTCATCAGCTGTGAAATGTCGGTCATGTACCTGAATCTTCTGTCATTTTATCCAATTTCTCAACTTTATAACAAAACAGGTGTAAAAATATTAAACCTGAGAGGCAGTTTGAGGCCAAAGCTTGGATTTGTGACCCAATTTATGGTACATTTAAAGATACCTGGCTATGTGTCTTCATAGCACAGCTTTATTATGCTTACAGTGTAAATAAGTTGTTGAGGGAAATTATGTTAAATGGTTTATCTTTGGAAACTGGTGTAATTCACAGGATGCACTCATTCATGCATGCAGCTGTCTACTGTCAAAGAGGCTATGTTTATGTTTTGTATTCCTACAGTCATCTTTGTACTGTTGATTTATTTTGGATCAGCAAACTGTTGACCACATGCTCCCCTTCACACAAAACTTCATTTTATATATTTCAATAAAATGACATTTTTTTCCCTCTTCAATTTCACATTGTTTTTTTTTTTAATTATTTATTTTTTGTTGTTAAATGTCTTGAAAGGGCCAATGCAATGCATAAAATGCATTTTCAACTTGCCAAAAAATGATAGCAGCTGGTATAAAGGACTGGTGAGCTACAGTCTATCAAATATAATCACTATAAATGAAATGAAGTGATTCTGAGACAGAAACAATGTTTCAGTTACAAGATAATAGCTGGAATCACTTTTTGGCAAGTTGAAAATTGTATTTTATTTGTTGCATTGGTCTTTTAAAGGTAATTACACAGGTAAAAGGGAACTGGCTGAGCTATAATCTATCAAATATAATCACTATGAATGAAATCACGTCGTTTTGAGGCAGAAAGAGCCTTTCAGTGGCAAGACAGGAGCTGCAATCACTTTTGGCAAGTAAGAAATTGCATTGTATGCATTGCATTGGCCCTTTAAAGGTACTTACACAAGTTGAAAAAGGACTGGACAAGATAGGAGCTGCAATCACTTTTTGGCAGGTTTTTATGTGTTGTATTGGCATGGTATTTCAACAAGTAAAACGAGGTAAAAAGGACTGGAATGGTTATAATCTCGGCCACAGAGCAAGTAATGTAATGCAGGCTCATAAAGATAATTGCAAATAATACCTTTAGTTTAACGTTACCCATCCGTAAAGTCTACTTTCCAATGAATGAATGTCACGCCTGATCAAACTATTAATCTCAAACACGTGAAAATTGGGTTTCAAGAAACATTAAAGTTCCACAAAGACATACACATACTCTTACCCCGGACATAAAGTTGTATTTGTATGTATTTAAATACTACGACTGTTTGATCTCATGTGAGAGCGGCTGAAGACGTGAATACTGGGCGATATAGCGTTAACGGGCTGCGCGCGCTCCCGCAGACGATCACTTTTTGGCGCGGCACCGGCCACATCGGCACGCGCCAAACTACTTGATGACGTCACACGCAGGGAGCTGAGTACACGTCAGTGGAAACGAACCAGGAAGTGGCTAGTAAAGCTAGCGACAGATAATGAGCAGCTGAGACCGTGGTATTTTTTGACAGGTTGGTAACTATTTGCTCAATGAACATTAAGCTAGAACTGCAGTTTAGCCCCGTATTTAATTATCTGCTGGTTATTTAAAGCCACTTTATGTTGCGTCAGCCGGTTGGTTTCGCTAAAACTAACGTTAGCATTACTAGCGAGTGGCGTGCATCCTGCCGCGGCGTACAGGCGAGTTTCATGCTGAATGTGCTCTGCTAAAACAGGTGTCGGTGATTGCTACTTAAATTAAAGACACTTTGCATTAAAGCTGAGTTTAATTACATATTGTCTGGTGCAGTAATAATACACGTTTTGCCATCATACACCACGCAGGGTTTACCTAGCTACAGCGCTCTTTTAGCCGGATAACGTTAACTTAATGTTTCAGGAAGCTCCTACACGATTTACAACAGGAATGATAAGTATAAGGACGATTTCTGTCTATCTGTGGTTTAATAATTATGGTAATCCCTTGTATACTATAGCAAATATAGTAAATTTTGCTACTTTGGTTGATACAGAACTACACTCCTTTTTGGGTTTACGTACATAACGTTGAGTTAGCCAAAACTAACATTCAATGGTTCATTATATCTAACTGTACAGTTTTGAGGTACTTGTACTTCACTTGAGTATTTCCATTACATGGTACTTTATATTTGCAAATATTGTACATATTTACCCCACTACATTTATTTGAATACACAAGTTGCTAGTTACTTGGTAGATTTATTAATTCATATAACATTTATTTAACCAGAAAAACCTCTTGCATTAACAAAAATCTCTCTTAAAGAGTGTCCTGGTTAAGGCAGGCAACAACATCAGTTACAGATAGACAACATAAGACGAAGAATATGTCTTATGTTGTCGAAATCGAAAATTGCAATATGCCACTCCAAAACAAACAATATAAACATGAACACAAGATGAAATTATTACAAAGAAAAACCAAAAAGTAAGTTAATATGCTACAAATGAGCCACAAAAACAAGAAAAACAGGGGTAACTACAAACAAATAAATAAATAAAAAACAATCAGCTAAAATATACGCTATGGATGATGAAATACAAAATATAAAATAAACTTGATCATAAATTTTGATGTATTGATGAGGACTAAGCTACCCAGCAGTATTTGAAGTTGTTAAAATTAGTCCCACCTTTAACAGCTGCAGTATTAAAGTAATGTACACATAATCTATCAATAATTATCATCTGGTAATATCACATATATTGTTACTCATCACAGATTATTTTTATACTGTAGTATTGAGTGCTTTTTCCACTACTGCCTCCTACCTATTGCAACAGTGCTGCAGTAAATTCTTTCCTCCATTTTATTGTGTTATACTGGGAAGTGTTTCTTATATTTTTTCCACCCAAATTGTATCAGTGATGGTAGACTCAATATTAAAGTGTTCTCTGAGTAAATTACAATACACTCAAATAGCACTACTCAAACTGCAGGCTCCAAAATGACCGTTAAGTTGAATCAACACCTCTAAGGATTATAACCCTAATGATGGCAGAATTTATAACAGGACTATTCAATTAGACTGCGCCCTCCTTGCTTGTACAATAGCTAGAATTTTGTGTACTGATGTTTCTGAGATCCAGGCAACCTGATAGTCTAATGTGTTTATATGAAGGCTAATTATGAGAAAAGTTTACAACAAAGATAAACCAATGCTTCTCTAAATAATTTAAACAAAAAGCAATTATAAATATGATTTTAATATAATTTATTCCAGGTCTGTTGTAGTAGAAGTAGATTTAGTGAGGTATACCTAATAAACTAAATGTACATTTCAACTGAGTAATCAACTGACCAATATTATATTTAATAAAAAAAGAAACCCATCGGTTTTAAACGTTTTGAATTTAAAAGGTTAATGAAAGAATCAAATTTGAGAGCTGTTTGTGGTTCAGGAGAGATTTAGCACCTGTACTGAATTCTGCAGAGGTTACTGCGCACATCTGGGATATCTTGGGTACCTGCAGTGCACATTCATGAAACGGTTGGTTCATAAGTGGATAAGAAAGCACCGTGTCAGTTTCCCTTGACATTGCTACACACAGAATAAGACCATTAAATCAAAACATCGTCCTCTCTCCTCCCCGCGTCTCCAGCTTCAGCAGGGCAGGATGGGCAGGCAGAGGAAGAGGGTGGTGACTGGTGAAGCTGCTCCCCTTCCGAGGAAAGACGAGAAGCCCCCTGCATTTCACCGCAAGGAGAAGAAAAAGAAAGTTGACATCGGCAAAGTCTTCATCAACATCTCCATTGGCCTTTGCATATTCAGCCTGATCTGGTTCTTTTATGCCCTCTACATGCGGTCCAGCCTGGCTAAACGGGTGGTGACCTTGCATGCGTCACCTCCTGTCCTGGATGCCAACAGCAGCAGTGCCAAGGTTTCCGCTGAGAGGTTCTGGGGCTCATACAGGCCTCAGGTCTACTTTGGCATGAAAACCAGGAGTCCCAGGTCGATTGTGACAGGTAGGCTGACACATTCAGAGTCAAGCTGAAGTTACCGAGTAAATTCATAGTGGAAAGAGAAAATCCAAACTGAAGTAACATTTTCATAACTTTTTGTACAGATCAGATTCAATTTTTGAATCTCATTTCACATCAAGCAGACCTCACTATCTTGATATACAATGTGTGACGTAATGTATCCATATTTTTGCTTTGTTAGCTGTGATGACAAAGCAAGTTTAGGACCATTGTTCACTTAGATCGACACTGTGTTTGAAAGAGTAAACAATTAAAAAGTATATATTTTTAACCTCTTAAATCCCACAGATTCTGTGCAATACACTTCTTTTTTTTTTTATTTTAATTCTAGCGCAGATCCTAAAGTTTCTGAAGATAATAAATATATGAGGCAGAATTTTCAGGGAATGTATATGCAATAAAGCACAATAAATCCAGGCTGTTATGGAAGGATGCAGCCATAAAAAATACAGTGTCCTGGCTTTGAATATTTCTCTCAGTGTACGAATCCTATAGCCTGAAATTGGAATAAGGTGATACAAAATAGAAACAATACTGTCACAGTGTGAAATAAGATGATTTTTACAGTTTATAAGCTACTTGAGAAGAAATTTAAGGGAAAACCTGGATGTTAAGGCTATCACTGATTGACCAAAATCCCAAACAACATCTTAAAATGTATCAAAATGGCATAATGCTGATAAATTAACTACAAAAAGTGTACATGCATAGACTAAAACCATGTCCCAAGCCACTGGACTACTGCAGTTTGTTTTTTGGTGGATTTAATCTTTAATATTTAATTGTTTACTTTCACAAAATATTTGCCTCACAGCCTTAATCAAATCCTCAATGTTTAATTGCACTCGATCAGGGAAATGGTGGGAAACAAGCCCAGGCACTTGTCAAATTCAAGTAAATTTTGGCCACAGTTCCTAGGACTGTTTACCCTGTCAGCCAATTTGGACAACCAATATTGTTTATTAGTTGACAGCACAAAGTGCACTACATTTTCCAATATTGAGTAACAACAGTTAATTAAGCACTGCTGTTCTCAAAACCCAGTTGGCGGGTGATGTGATGCATGTAGCCAGTGAGTTTTGGGACTTACCTTTTATGTGAAACTGTTGACTAGTTTTTATTTTCCAAATGATATATTCATGTATCCTTTGTGCTGTGCAACAAAATGTATTTACTATGAATGTTATGTCACTCCAGGCATGATGTGGATGCGTCAGTTTTCCGACATAGATGTCAACCTGAGGCACACTTGCGAGCAAGGGGATCGTTTGCAAAGCTATGGCTGGATAATGCATGATGGGATCACCTTTGGCGTGCAGGAAATCCGAGACAATGATTTCACATTAACCACGGAGTTTGTCAAGAGGATGGGAGGGGATCATGGAGGAGACTGGACCTGGAGGATCACTGCTAAACAGCATGTGAGTACTGACTGTTTATTCCACCTTAAAAGCACATGTTCCCTCACGTGACCCAAATATATTTAACCATTTGTTCAAAATTGACCAAAAAACTACATATTTTGCTTATGGCTAATGATTGCTGTTGTAAGTTTTGATAATTGTAGACTTTTCTTGCCTTTACCTACCAGAGCTCCGCCCCTCAAGCGCCAGTCATCTCCCTGATGTTTTACGCTGCAGCAGACACCCAGGGCTCACTGGAGGCTCATGTTGAAGATAGAAACCGCCTCGCCTCCATCACCGGATTCTCAGAGGAGCTTGGAAACTTTAAGATCACCTTCAGGAAGCCAGTTACTGGGGAACTGTCCAGTGCTAAATATGCAAGGTAAGAGCATGAATACACGATTGAGTTTCAAAAGAGAGCGACCATGGACAAGCAAGCTAGAGAGAACATACTGTAGGAAAACTAACAAAGCTCAGTTTTATCAGGGTTAAAAATACACCACAGAAAATTTACATAAAGAAATTTCTTCCAACAGTTAACCAAATATATTTTTTAATGAACAGAACACAATGTTGTCTGACTGTGCCTACCTAAATAGTTAGATTATCAATTAGTGGGGGTAGGAAAAGTCATACATAGATGCATCTCCATACAGGTATGAGAAGACATTGTCATAAAGCAGCACTGAACAGTGGCAGTTAAATCTCCATTTGATGAATAGATCAATGCATAAAAAGAATGTGTGTGTGGAGATTTAAAGTGTTACCAAATCTTATAAAGAAGAAAAACACGTTTGAATGACCCTGAAATCTGGAAATCTGCTGGACCACTCTGACACCCAGCATCAGTTTTGTGGTATTTTGATGATACCCAGTATAAATGTCATTTTGTACTGTAGTGTGACCCTTCATCACTGCTGTGGTAAAAGAAAATCCAACCGCTAGATGGCAGCAAAAGCTGGATTTGCAGCCTTTGTTTCACCAATATGTTAAACCAAAAACACACTGGAGGAATTAGATTTTTCTAATTCAAAAAGTTTCCTGATGTACATTATAGCAGGATATACAGAACACTTGAAAAAGCCTAAGAAAAGCCAACCCTTTTCCGTGCCTTTTTTGCTGAAACGGCACAGCTGTCGTTTAATTAGAGAAGGTGTTTGTCCACCTTCAGAAAGAACTGTCGTCTCAGTATTTTTTTTGTACTGAGTGGATCAGGACTCTCTGCTAGCAACACCCACAGGAAGCACCAATACTTCACACTTTCATGAAGGCCAGAGGAAACCAGCATAGCAAAATAAAAAGGTATAGTATGCACTGATAGAGGTGATAAGATTTGTTTGAATTATAATTTATTGTAGGAAGATGGGATAATAAAGTCTAAGTGGGAGCTTATTGTTTGACTTCACTGTGAACTTAATCTCTGACTCACCAGTATAATATGAGACTCTCAGGACACTCAGTTTATGACACGGTGTGCTAAGGCTTCACAAATGTAGCTAGGTGAAGATTAGATCGCTTGTGTGTCAGCGAATGACTGTTAACTACTTTGTGTAATTGCTTTGATTTCACATTTTGACAACACAGTAAAGTTAATAGTTTCTTGTCTTTTCAGCTACAACTATCTACAGACCATCTCTCCTGGCTTGGAGAAGCTGACTGACATTGTGAAGCAAAGTCTGAACCGCAGGTTTGTCTACAGCTCACCTTCAGGTGAGAAGAGGCATTACATCGCTGTTGACACCTACAAGCCACCCCACCACCAAAATCAACAGAAACCCGCCGACACACGCAAAGAGAGCGACTTTGTGGTTCACCAGGTGACCGTCCAGATGCCATTCCAGATCGAAGTCCTGTTCGAGTCCGGGAGCTTCCACAGCCGTCCAAACCAGCTGGTGGGCTCTATCATGACTCAGGAGCTGGAAAAGAGGAAAGCTGAGTTCGACTCAAAGTTTGAGAGGACTTTTGGGCTTGAGGGCAAAGGTTTTAGTCAGGCACAAATTAAGTTTGGCAAGGCGGCGCTCAGCAACATGTTGGGAGGAATGGGCTACTTCTATGGCCAGTCAGTGGTGCAGTCGGTCTACAATGAATACCCGCTCCTGTACCCTGAAGGCGCTTTATTCACTGCCGTCCCATCGCGCTCTTTCTTCCCCAGAGGATTCCTTTGGGATGAGGGCTTTCACCAGTTGCTGTTGAGCAAGTGGGATCCCCAGGTGACAAGGGAGGCTATTGCTCATTGGATAGACCTGATGAATGTGGAGGGCTGGATCCCCCGGGAGCAGATCCTGGGAGACGAGGCTCGCAGTAAAGTCCCAGCCGAGTTTGTAGTTCAGCGTAACGAGAATGCCAACCCACCTACCCTCTTCTTAGCTCTTCAGGAACTTATCGAACAGCTCACATCAAATTCAGAGAATGCGGCATCTCAACCGACCTTGCCTTTCCTCCGACGGCTCTTCCCCAAACTGAAAACCTGGTTTGAATGGTACAACACCACACAAACTGGGCCCCTGCCGAACTCTTACCGCTGGCGTGGACGTGACAAGGACACTAATCTTTTCCTCAACCCCAAGACCTTGACTTCAGGGCTGGATGACTACCCTCGGGCCTCGCACCCATCAGCAGATGAACGCCATGTGGATTTACACTGCTGGATGGCCTTGTCCTCAGGCATCATGGCGAGTATCGCACGGCTTCTCCGCGAGCCCCATCAGGACTATGAACTATCCCATCAGGTGCTCAGCGACAACAACCTGCTGAATGAGCTCCACTGGTCGGATCAACTTCGTGCTTTCAGTGACTTCGGCAACCACACCCAGGCTGTGTCGCTGCAGCAGGAGAAGGTGTACGTGCCTCCTGGACAACCACGTCATCAGTTCCCCGTGGCTCGCCTTGTGCGCTCAGTGCGCCGGGCCCCCAAGTTGCAGTATGTTAACGCTTTGGGATATGTCAGCTTGTTCCCCTTCTTACTGCACATTCTTACGCCGGATTCGCCCAAACTAGAACATATCTTTCGCGACATGAGAGACTCCAATAAGCTGTGGACGCCCTATGGCCTGCGTTCAATCTCTAAGGCCGATCCAATGTATATGAAGAGGAACACAGAACACGACGCCCCCTATTGGAGGGGACCGATATGGATTAATATCAACTACTTGGCAGTCAGAGCCCTGCACCACTATGGCAACATAGAAGGGCCATACCAAGAGAAGGCAGCTGCTCTTTATGAAGAACTCAGGACTAACATCATCAATAATGTTTATAGACAGTATGTTGAAACAGGGTATATCTGGGAACAGTACAACGACAGCACTGGCAGGGGCCAAGGAAGCCACCCCTTCACCGGCTGGTCAGCGCTGACAGTGTTAATGATGGCTGAACAGTACTGATACTGTAGGTTTCATCTCACATTTTAGAGACAAGATATTTGCCTTCATCTATCTGGATGCGATTGAAACAACAACACAATCAGGTGTTAAAAGTGAAGTGTGTATGTTTTAAGGGGTTTTAGTGGCATTTAGCTAAGAAATGCAGATTGCACCCAGCTGAAACCTCTCTTGGTTCAGGAAGTCTTTACCAGGATTATCCACAGAGGTCTCCTCTCCAAAAGAAAAAGGACCAGGTGATTGTAAGTGCAAAAATAACTAAATAAAGCAGTTAAGTGTTACAAATGAGTTCATCTGCGACGTCATTTGGCATCTTGGAGACAGGTGGCTCGCCCAACACATGTTAATGTGTTTTCACCTTTTTTCTTCAATAACTTGGATCGAGACGATCAGGAGGTTTTCACCAGAAGCCACATTATCCGCAAAGACTGCTTTTTCACCATGACAAACAGACCCAGTGATTTACACTGCTAC
Organism: Plectropomus leopardus; assembly: GCF_008729295.1. Classification (NCBI taxonomy): domain Eukaryota; kingdom Metazoa; phylum Chordata; class Actinopteri; order Perciformes; family Serranidae; genus Plectropomus; species Plectropomus leopardus. The sequence continues at coordinate 13,286,281 of NC_056466.1, forward strand.
AAACACTGAATGATGCAATTTCAAGTTACAAGTCAGTGTTATTCTGGTGCTGCTTATTGCAGATGGGCTACTTACTGCGCTGTAAAAGCCGTGTAGAGCTAGTGTTTAGTTTATCTGTTCTGGCCTAATGTAAAAACATGGCGGTGCAACATGGCCACGTCCATAAACAAGAACCCACTACCTAAGTGGATATAAACAGCTCATTCTCAAGTAACAAAAATGCAACACTTCTTATTTTCAGGTGATTATACAAGAAAATATACTTATTATATTCCATTTCTGCCAATATATCCCTCTAAATCCTACACACTTGTACTTTTATATTAATAGGTCTTGTCTGGTTGATTAAACTTGACAAACTGTAATTAACAGATCCATCTGAAAAGGAGGTATTTATGATCACATTTCCACATTCAACCTTTAATTAAAATAGCAGGTGTCACACAGGTAATTTCAAACAAGCGTAAGTGCAGCTACCCCAACTTTGCTGTATGTGGAGCCAAGCACTGTTTATTGCTTCAGTTATATTCTCAAGATGCAGTCAGGAAACACTTAGCAAACTTGTATCCCTCACAATCTCAGACACACAGCTTCACATTGCAATGTTTTGATATGGGAATTCAAGACACAAGATATGGTTTTATAGTATTAAATACATAGGAAACTGCTGGTCCACGTCTCTGAGGGAGGGTTCATGCTTACACACTATATGTGTGATATGTGATCAACTTTTTACAGATTTGTTTCTGTCTGCGAAAACAGGTGCATAAATGAGCAACTTTTTCATTCACTTACATAGCAAATGTGGCCATTATTTGTTATTGTGCCATTTTTCTAATCATTTGTCCTCCGTTCTCTGTCTTAACGATTGCCCGATTTCGTATTTAATTGTTTGATCACAGTCTTTAAAAATCTATACAGTCTTGCTCAACATTTCTAAAATGCCTGCATCTGACAGCAGCCATATTTTGTATACACAGCCTGTGATTTGACTGGCAGGGAATACAACAGTGACTGTGAAATTGGTTTTGTTTTGTTAAAAACAATAAATGGTTTAAATAATTTTTTTGTCCTGCTGTACATTTTTAATGTTGTTATCGTTACATGTTATTTTAATCTAACCATATAGCTACAATCTCTGCTAGCAGTGCAATATACGAAGAAAAGACCTTTTTCTGTTCTTGCTTTATAATTTAAGCTCAGCTGTTGCGGCTCAGACCCTGACACTCCTTTATACTGAGTGCCTGTAACTTGTGATTATTCTATAACTACTCATGAGCTGCTGTGGATGAAAATATTACTCGACTCAGTAATCTTTCTTTGCAAGCACAATTGATGAATCCTTGTCCCTAATTAACTTCATGCATAACAGCTGTGAATAAAACTGCATCTCACTTAATTTTAAATTCAATGTTTACAACTGACTCACTAAGAAAAATGACAATTTAAAAGCAAACAATTTAAAAATGTGTAAACAGTAGTGGAGTGTAAGTACATTTACTCATGTACAATCTTAAGTTACTGGTGGTAAGCATGTCCTTGTTTTGCTACTGTATACTTTAACTCCTCTACATCTCAGAGGAAAATATTGTAGTTTTTTTACTTTATTACATAGATTTTACAGAAGGAGTTACTTTGCATATTCATATTATTAGTTCAAAATATATAGCCACTAATTAACTATGATGTCTAATTTTAATTTACACTACACATTATAGCTTGCACACAGTAATGCATCAGTAATTATAATCTAATAACACAATAAACATTAATCTGAAATGGCCCATTCTGCATATGAGTACTTTTGCTTTTGTTACTTTAAGTATATTTTGATGCTAATACTTAAGTACTTATACTTAAGTATGCAGGTCTTTTACTTGTAATGGTATTTTTACATTGCAGTATTACTACTTTTACCTAAGTGAAGCATCTCAGTACTTCCATCACTGCAGGAAAATGCTATTTATTATCACATCTTGTTGCTCTACATTGGAGTACACACATCTGAAAGGAATTTGCTTTGGTTTTGGTGCATACATTAACATATAATAAACATATAACTTATAAGTAAGTTAAGTTAGTTAGTCAACACTCAAGAACTCAATTATATAATAGAAACATTTACAAAAAAAATGCACATTTTTGTGCAGAATTTGCAAAAAAAAAAAAAAAAGCATATACAGTAAATACATGCAAATACAAGCATGCCTAGCTTGTGAATGTGTACACATTTTATGTTTAATTGAGTATAATCTTGGAATAATGAAGTTGCTCTTACTGTCAGTAGATGGAATCTCACACCGGCTCCTTTGTCCTGCAGTTTTCAAAATTTCCTAATAGTCCCAAAATGTCACGGGTGCATATTATCCCAAAAATAAGAATAAGCTGAAGATCTAAGAGTTGTAATTTTTAATGGATATTTGACAGTACAGTGTGTGTTTTCTCCTCATACCCAGTGTTTATCAGGAGGGATTTGATTGATATGCTTGCAGTATCACTAAGTAACCAACATTTTTACCTGGCTCCAGTTCCAGCTAATAACACAAACTCCCCCTTGTTTTGCATGTTATGTAAACTACTGAAACTGCAGTATCTTTTTATGCAACTTGCAGTCAATAACTCCTCATATGTTCAGCACAGATGACAGCTCTTCTGTGTCAGTCAAAGCACGCTGTGACCTTAAGTACAGCAGCCCTGTCCTTTTCTCTTTGTCAGATGGCACATTCGAAGGCCTCTAGCTGACGTCAAGCTGCTTTTTTACATGGTTTCCATGGAGCACAGTTGCTGTGAGGGCTTGATGCCTAATTAGCTAAAATCAAAAGCCATGGAGAGTACATAAAATGGCAAATTCTTTTTCACTCCTTGACATGTGCTGGCATACATTCACACACCGGGGCATAGAGTGGCAATGTTCTTATTAATACTTTGACACCAAATATAAAATGTAGGGAGCACTGATACAGGCTCTCAGTCTGTGTGCATGACCACTGGGTTCCAACCTCTACACTTTTATGAATCCTTTGAATGGGCTAGATGTGCAGTTGTGTAGTTGAAGGCTTAGCATGGTGCATTAGGGTTGCACGGCTAAAAATAGTGCCTCTATCAGTTAGCAGAACAGCAGATAGGCTGTGAAGCCACAGATCGGTAGCTTCACCACAATTATAAGAGGCTACAGTATGCCCCTCAGTTTTTCTGTTCATGATTTACTATAGATACTGTAGATTTATAGCACCGCAAATATACACTGTGCCTGTGTGCATATTGGAAAAGGTTTCAAATCCATCTTTTAGCATGTTTTTTCAACATTGTGAACCGTTCTGTTGACTGAATCATGAGTTTAGATCTCAAAAAAACTAGCACATGATGTATCAATGTGCAATGATTGCCTTCGGGCTCAGTCGTGGGAGACACAAGCTCATCATTTGACCCTTTGACCTGCTAACACAAAGCATGGTATCAAGGGATTTCGACAAAGATGAGCCATATCCTCTGCTGTTCGCTGTTTCTGTCAGAGGAAATGGATTCCACATCCCCTCAATGCAAGCACAGTCGAAAATGCATTTATTTCTTTGAAGAGTGCGGACAATCTGTGTGACTAAAGCACTCACTGCGCAATCCATCCCCCTCACCCAAGACCCTTTTTTCACAGTGAGATGGGATAATAGCCAAACAGCATCAGAGCTAACTAATGTGACTGCATAATAAACAGATGAGTCAGGGAGTATTCATTTGCATATCATCCCAACCTTATCAGAGCTTCTATATAGTGAATATTTTTGTGATTGCCTACTACCAATGAATTGGCTGGTGGCGAGTGCAGTGAAATGGAGAGAATGCAGAGTCCAAATGGCCGCTCCTGGGTGTTGAAATAGAATATTTTTATGATGGAAATCATTATACATCTGCAGAGTAATTATAAAGTTGCCTAATAGTTGTTGGAAATACCCCCCTTGTAGTACTGACTGCTGTATTGAATGTAATTACTGGGAACTTATGCTAGAGGGAGCTAATTAATAAGGCATTTGTGAGTGGAAAAGAGGCTTTTTGAATACAGCTTAGCTATCATTTTACTTACAATGGAGAGCTACTTAGAATTAAAGCAGTATAAGTGGATAATTATGCTAATGGCTCAATTTGGATTTAAGATATGGTGGCAGGCTGTATTTCTATCATCACTGCTGCTGCGTTACATGAGATCTCGCACAGGTTTTCTGTGCGTATGTGGGCATATATGCTCTTATCATCTCACCAGAGATGTCAGATGTTTTGTCCTGAGGCCACAGTATAATATGTGAGTGTGTGTGTGTGTGTGTGTGTGTGTGTGTGTGTGTGTGTGTGTGTGTGTGTGTACTTCTCTGACACAACTTTTTGTGCCTCCCATGCAAATAAACAACACCTTGAGGCATACTGGACGTGAACTTCTACTCTTTATGACATATGCATTTATCCATTTTTCTGTCTTTTTGCATCCTTTAAGACTCATGCCTATAAACTGTTTAATGTGTCAATTTTCATTAAGCTCACTGCGTGTTAGTGTTGTTTGCAGAACTTCAGCTTTGACATCGCTGCCCTCCCAGGACAGTGTAACAGCGTTTGTTCTCCTTGACATCAAGAAACAGCAAGCCGTCCTTCCTCTATTAATTCAGTCCCCATCAGCATCCACACTGGCCTAATTGCTGTTTATGTCTTTCTGTAAAATCCCCTCCAGGACCCAGCATCTCCAGCTCTCTGTACCCTGCCTTTGCCCCCTAGAAGCTTGCTGTAGAGCACCAAACTTGCCTCAGCCAACATAGGTCTATGTATGTTATGTAAGGACCACTATAAATAGGTTCACCCGGGATCTTTTGTCTTTACCTGATTCGCTCTTAGCCCAACAGTTTTTATTTCTGGAGAGAGCTGTGGAAGCTAGTGCAATGTAGAGCTGGCCGTTTCCATAGTTACTTTTGTTAGCTGCAAGCTCTTAACATTCTTCATCTGTTTCCTCACATGTCTGCTGTTAGCTATTTGTTTGAATCTGTTTGCATTGCATGTCCCCTTAATGAGTGTTCCTGCATCAATGAAGCAGTGATGGAGACGATGCTTTCAGATTTTTAACATTTATATCTTTTAGTTGTGGTGTCAGTGGACAGGGGGGAAAGAGCAACAAATAGAAATCAGTGTGGGTGCAGATGAGTCAGAGACGAGAATATGTAGACGTTAACTTCTGTTGGTCAAAAGTACATGCAATTAGTCCAATGCTCTGTGATAATGATTTTGTGTAGTGGATGCTATTGAGTGTCAGTCCAAGAAGATTGTTGTTGCATCTGGTAAAGCATATAACCTATATTTGCATCTTTACACTTTATATACAGTTTCAGTATCAGTTATCTGGAAGTGAAGGCTTTCTTTAGTTCAAAATCAGACATTTGAAAAACATGAAAATTCACTGTCCTATTTCACGGATTTCTCCAAGCAGTTAGGTAACAGCAGGTACAGTAGCTGGATCGGGCCCAAGAATTTGACTGTCAGAGTGCTGCAAGCTTGGATCTAGCAGAGAAGAGGGCAAGGTGGGAGCCATGCGAGTGCAATGTGTGTGGAGGAGTCTGGGGGCATGGTTAAAGAAACACTGGGGCATTCCGCAATCACGATTGGAGAGCTGAGTATGATTCTCACCCATCCCTGTTGTAGAACCAAAGAGTACAGGCGGCTGGGGACCAAAGTGGGCGAGTGCGAAAGTATTTTTGGATCGCACGGGAAACCTGCCACACCAACAGCAGCAGCAGCATCGGGGCCTGGTACCGGGCTTCCCTAACCCACTCCCACTCTCAGAGGAAGAGCAGGAGAGAGATGTTCCTTCAAAAGAAGAACCACGCTTCCGCTGCTTTTATTTTTCTTATTTGTGCTATTTTTCTTTCAATTGCCCGGCGTTTGAATGATGATGGAGTATATATAACTATGCAGAGCCCAACATGACAGAGAGAGAGAGACAGAGAGAGAGAGGGAGAGAAAATAACGAACTTGGCAGCTGAGGCGAGTATCTTGTATTTATAGAAAGTCGTGTTTCCGGCAGAGGTTTCTGTGGTTTTAGCACTCCCAATCCATTTTTGCGGTGTCTTACAGGCCCTATTGTATCCAGGTTTAGATTGAAGATGTTCCCTCATCTAGCGCCTAGGGGGGAGATTTGACTGTGAGACATGTCAGAATGTGATTTGGGGGAGGCAGATGGATTTCTCCGGCTCTTGTGCAACCCTGGCTTTCTAAGGATTGCTCAAAAAAAATCTGCTTTGCATCCACAAACTTAAAAAGGCATTAGTCAAAAGTACAACACAGCACTTGAGGCTGAATTTAAATGTGTGTACTATGATCCATATGCATTTCATTACCACATGGATGCAGGCAAAGCTGTAGCCTACCTTATTTTTTTAAATTCTCTGTTTTTTGTCTTGTAGATTCAGTGCAGTATTTCCTGTATAACCTCTCCAGATCATGGTAGGTTTGAAGTGCTTTGTTATTTCAAACAGCAAATGGCAGCCTCTGCATCTCAGTGGATTTCCTGGTATGGATAAGGTTCTTCTATTATTTACTCTCAAACAGTGTGGGCAGATAGTTGGTTGACAAACTGCCAAGGCATTGAGACTTTGAGGAGCTACTGTACATCAAGTGAGATATATCTAATTTTGAAGAATTATCAGTATACAAAATGTTTTTTTTATGCTATCGAGGAGTAATGTGGACATGAGAATCATAACACTTCAATTTTTACGGTCCTGAGACAAAAGTTAGTCTGGGTTTTAAAAGTCTGACAAAATTGAAAACAGTGCAGGTGTATTGTACACCAAATTTAGAATTCCCTTTGCAAATCAATAGATGAACAGGAACTGGCTAGTGATTTTCAATAACTGGTGAAAGTCCTCCATTTATCTGATTCAGCTCACACCAGAACTACGATGTACTTTCCAGAAAAATAATAACAGTAAGATTAACAAATGATAACTGTGAATTTGACGGCAATACAACTGAGTGACAGGCTGGTCATCGTCTCATGCGCAGAGTTAAAAGTCTAAAATCTAGCATGAAGAGAACCCAAATTAGATGTAGTATGATACATTGATGTTCCTTTAGTTTTTGTCAATAGCTTGACTGCTGCACAATTTTGAAAAATCAACATCATGCCACAGTGCGCATATTTCGTCCTGAGATGTGTATCAGCTCTGTCTGGAGCAGAAAGTAGCACCTGTAAAAGGCAATGCCTCAGAGGACTTTACAGTCTGGGTCATCAAAACGTAAATAACATTAACCCTTGGAAACCTGAGCATACTGGCTAAAACATAGGAAGAAGATACAAGTTAAGAGAAAGGAAATTATCAACAATAAAAAACAACCTGTAATGAAAACAACAACAAAAACAAACAAAAAAATTAATAGATATATAGATAAAATATTTGATAACAGTTATAGTAGTTTATCAAAAAAAAATAGGGAAAATGTCTAGAAAACTATATTTCTAATCATATGAATACAGTTGTGTGGGCATTTTTCCCTAATTTGTTTTTATTAATATGAATGTCTAATATTTTCCCTCTATCTTTTTTTAAACTAATTTTCAGGCCATGCCTTGTCACTTTTTCCTAATTTCTTGCAATTTGTGGCACATTTTTTGCGAAGTTTCTCACTACTTTTTTAGCCATGTTTAAATAAAATCACTCAAATTTGCTCAGGTTTCGAAGGTTTAAATGCATGTGAAAGGTGTCTGAAAGCAGCAGACCGGGTTTCAAAGGGTTAATGAAAGGCTAACTTTTCCCTATGAACCCTTGTGCAATCGTGTCAGCCACCCGCAGTAGAAAAGGAAAAACTCCCCAGTTAAACATTAGTGGGGGAAATATGGAAGGAACCTCAGGAAGAGCACCGAGGAGGGATCCCTGTCATGTGCTTTTATTTTGATATGTTGTTTTTGGTTATACGTCAGAAAAGCTCAATACAGCCAGAGACAGCTGAGTTTTTCTATATTGTTGGTTTACATTATATAAGTGCTATCAGTACAGCAGCTGTTTTTTTATTACAACACTAATGATTGTTGAGGAATCATAGTCAAAATAAAAAAAAAATAGAACAGACATTACTGTCCACCTTATGCTTCATCTTGCAGGCGGTGATCTCAGAGGGCAGTCACTCCTCACTGCCTCTTCAACTCTATCAGGCACCCACCTGCAAGCAAAACTCCCACACCCTGTCCAGGAGTGAACCTGAAAATAACATGGCCAGGGGGTTACATATGCAGTAGAAAGAAAAGTATTTATCTTTCCCTGGGGCTCAAAGCTTTCACTTCAGTTATGAAAGTAATATCAGGCATCACATACACACACAATCAATGAAGCTAGAGTAATGTAATCAGCTATTTAATCAACAGAGACAGAAATTCTGTTTGATGGTTTAAATAGAGTCCGAGTCTGTCATTGTCAGAGGCACTGATGATTTAAAGCACAGCTCCTTGAAAAACACCGGATTATTTTATGTAAAATGTGCTGTGTTTTTGCTGTACATGAGCATTTTTAGCCATGCTACAGAAATAGCTCAAGGAATGAATTGTCAGACTGTTGCTACACCACCTCAGCCATAACTGGAATATTTCAACAACTATTGAATAGACAGCAGTGAAATTTTATTCATCGTACCCAGAGGATGAAGCACACTGTGTTATTGATCCTTTGACTTTCCCTTTAGCACCACCAGCAGGTCAAAGTTTTCACATATCCTGTGTATATCTCTACATTTACGGGATAGATAGACACAAACTGCTGTACCAACATTCATGATCCCCAGCTGATGGATCCCAATGACTTTGATGATCCTCTGACTTTTCCTCTAGCGCCTCTAGTCCTCTTGGTTGATATTTGTGGTTTTTGAATGAAATATCTCAACAACTGTAGGATTGATTGCCATGAAATTTACTACAAATTCAAGCCCCCTTCAAGATGAGGATTGACATGGTTTTGGAGCCAGTCTCAAGTGGCCTTTTAGCCACTCTGGCACCTTATTTACATTCAAAATACAAAAAAAAAAATCCATTTATTTTCATTTTGAATTAGAAAATGGTTGGCAGTCACTTGGCCTGCAAGCCGTAAGTTGAATATGTCTGCTGTAGACTCTTGGTCTTGTTTTAAAATGCATTAAGATGTATATTCATGTATATAATTGTATATACTGTAAATTATTAGTCGCCTTGTGTAGACAGATAAATTGATGCATGAGCTAAATTATAAAGTCATAAAAGTTTAGAAGTTAAGGCTATTTTAGGTCAGGACTATATTAAAACATTCAACTTGTGCTTTACTGAAATTATCCGTTCAGTAGAAGTGCCAAAATATCCTTTCATTAAAGCAATGTTTCATCTTCTTTCCTTAGCCAGTACTTTGAACCTCTTTTGAAGTCAATATGCTTGTTAAAACGTGGAAGCAACTTTGTGTTGCTCCACATTCTCTCTCTACCTTTCACACCGTTCCCTAAGAAACAGGAGCATTTTGTCTCACAGATGCAAAGGAATAAAACAAAGGCTTTCATTTAACTTTCGCAGATATGGAGTTACCCCTGCGCTATAATGTCAGTAAGTGCTAACATTACATAAATCCATTACTTAGTCCCTGTGCTGTGGCATTTTATGGAGGAGAGAGGTTAGCCACACTGCAGTTATCATAACAGCATCCCGTGATCTGAACTCTGTGTGATCAGATTGGTTTTAATAGACTCTGGATTACTTGGAGGCAGTTCCTCAAAGCTAAACATCTCTGGGCCTAGAATTAGAGTGCACATCTGAGGTGAAAACGATTTGTTCAGGAGAATGTCACTGCTGCAATGAAAGAGCTTATATGCTATTATCATACACTACCTTAAAAAGATGACAGGGCAGCGACTCAGAGCTCCTTTGATACATTTTCCACTGCTAAGTATTGAAGAGGATAACATTAAATTTGAGACATCAAGTATAAGCAGGCTGTGTATTATGTCTAATAGTCTCTTTGCATTTGTGCTGCAGTAGACACAATATATTATTCCATATAGCTGACAAGCTTTCTTATCTTCAGCTGATCTTGTCCATAACAGAGCTCACTCAGGTGCCATTTAAATGGGCTCTGAGCTCACAGGAGCCCTTTCAATACATTTTTTTTTAAAAATCAGTGGTTATTGGTAAAATGCTGTCTGTATTGGTGTGCCGGTAGTGATTTTCTATTGCTTTGGTCCATTTATCTTTACCATCTACTGCATACATTCTCACTTGTGTACGGCCATGTGCACTTTTGACCCCTTATCACTGTCAGTATAGGCTAAAAGGCCTTGTATTTAAACACATATGCCTTTGAAAATGTCTTACCCCCACCCAAGACCTTGTGACCCCTTGATGGTGGGTTCAGCATACAGATCATTTACTCAAATTAAAGTGGCAACACCACACAAAAACCCAAGTAAAAGCCCTGCATTCAAAATACTATTTGAGAAAAAAATACACATGTATTAGCAACAAAATGTACTTAAAGTATCTTAAGTAAAACTGCTAAAGGGCTACTCTATGTTATATTATAAGATTATGATATTTCATACAGTGCTTTAAGATTGTAGTTGGTCAAGACAGAGCTGATTCCAATGGCCTTATATAGACTGTAGCATATTTTACAAACTGAACATATTTTTGTGTATAAAATCTCAATCAAGAAAGTAACTATTTACCCAAAAATATGTATGTAGTGAAGTAAGTGGTAAAATATTACCCTCAGAAATGTTGTGGATTTAAAGGAGCAGTGTGTAGGATTAGTGGCAATGAGGACTGTTGATTGTAACCAGCTGAAACTACTCCGATGAGCCAAGTGTGAACCCCCCGGTAGGATCCCCTCAGTGTTTATTGTTAACGAGGTCTTTTTCTGTGAGCCATATTATCCACAGAGGTCTCTCCCTCTTCACAACATGGCACTGGTGATTTAAACCAGCAAAAACACGGAAAAAGGTAGTTTCATGTTGTAGCTGATTTATCTACTGATGTCTTTCTCACTAGAAAAAATAAACAGGCCACGTAATTTAACAAATAAAACACACAATAACGCCATTTTATCTAAAAGAATAATTAAAAAAAAAAAATAAAGCAGTCTTTTTCAGATGCAGCTAATAGTGAGGGATGCAAATGGCCCCATCTAAAGCCATTATTGGTTTGTCCCTTTTATTGTAGAAACATAGCAGACTCCTTGCACAAGGAACCGCTCCCTAAGTTGATATAAATGGCTCATTCTAAGATCATGAAAACACAATGATTCTTATTTTCAGGTTACTATAAACTAAAGAAAACACACTTATAATGTTATTATCTTTCTTACAAATCCTATATTCTGGACATAATAATGCTGTATAAAGTAGCAAAAAATATAAATACTCAAATAAAATACCGATTTTTTGGAGCTCTGTGTGGCTTCGATGTTTATATCAAGGGAATAAAACATCTTGGAATCACAAAAAAAAAGAAAAAAAACATCCCAAATATGTGATGATTGTGTCTTGCCTTAGCACATTGTATTGATATTGGCATAGATGCTAAAATGTATCTAAAAATATATAAAATGTAACTTAAAATTTAGTCTGATTGGATTGATTTTATGCCAGGGAACGCCATTCACATGAATGCAGAGCCACAGGAAACACTGAGTGTAAAGAGAAAGTAAATTGTGTGTGTGCTGCTGGTTTATGTGTGATTACTCGGCTGAATGCTGCTGCAGCGTCGCTATCCGTGGTCCTGAACCTCCAGCCAGTGCCAGAGGTCTGCAGCAGACTGCAATGTCCTATGAAAGAGTATCGACTTTTTGTAATAGGAAGTGTGACCACGGAGTGCACCCGGCAACAGATGCGAAACAGAAAAAAAAATGCTTTGGGGGTTGAAATGTCATGTGAACAGTTGGGTTCAACCACTGAACACCTCAGGGGTGTTATCGACTCCCTTCAATGCTTTTAAAGGCCAAGGGTTCGTTTAGACTGGGCTTTGCAGTTATTCGCCCTCATGGTGTAAGCGACCACAGTTTCCAGCGACCACAAGAGAGAGAGAATTTGTGAAAGTAAATCAAAGCGGTGGACTGCCAGGAAGAGTTGTTCAGTTGAACTGCGAGAAAAAACATGTAGGCCAGGCAGTCTGGCCCAGATATGAGACAGATAGAGAGGGAGGTGTCAGGGGAGAAATTAGTTAAACTGGACTGCAGGTTGTTCTTGTATTTCTCTTTAAAGTAAACTTATTAATTACCCAGTATTTACCTCGAAAACAACCTGGCAGACGCAGACTTAGAAGCGTATCTTATTATCAACTCAGATGATCGGAGGTTTGCCTTAAATCGTTTAATTAATCGTTCTTTAGTGTGCTGCCTCTCTACTCTTTTGTCTGACTTGATTACATTTGGAACATTTACATTAGCTTCACTTAGCTGTCACATGTCCTTGAGTCGCACAGATCAAAAATGCCGGCTGTCATTTGCAAAGAGCAGGTAGTCTTACCTGACAGGCAAAACATAAATCTCCTTTTCTCCTGTAATTACAGTTCTTCAGTTATGCGTCATATGTTGCTTCAGTTTGTTGATTTTGAACCTGAAATGGACTTTGGAAGCCAGCAGTGAACAAAGTTGCTGATTTCATACTGACCTCGCACATATATTTCTTAACATTTCTGCATTTTGATCTCTAGTACTTACCTTACGGTATCGGGGAGTGTAGTTACATGTTATTCAATTATAAAATAAATGCGTTAAAGTTGTTGAGACAAAAATATGTAATTAAATTACAGTAAGTAATCAAAATGTTGGTGATTAAGAACGGATTACATCCAAATATATTTTTGTAAGTAAAGAGCTTTTATGTAGAATATAACAATCATTCTGTTGCTTTGCATCTTTTTGCTGTTTTTTTGTCACAGCCTACTTTTGGACTTTTTTGCTTTATTTCTCACTTTGAAGCATTTGTTAGTCATCAAAAAATGTAATAAACTAAACAAATGTAATAAATTAAACACTGTAAATTAAATTGCTTTGATGACGTAATGAAAGCAGTTACATTACTTATTACATTTTAACAGGGTAACTAGTAATCTGTAACCTATTAAGATTTCAAAGGTAACCTTCCCAACACTGATACTGTATTGTTTTAGTGATTATTAATGCGTTCCTTTAAATGGGAACTACGTCCGTTTTCAAAATTAATACATGTTAATTCTAAGATAGTCCCCCCAAAAATAGTGAGCAAGAACAACTATCTTCCAAATTCGAAGGCTATGGAGCTTAAAGTCAAATTTGTGATGCCATAGGGTATAAACCCTGAAGATGCTCCATAGACCATGAATTAGGAAAAATGTTGCAGATGACACTGAGAGCACACCCAGGGGAATGTACTGAGTATATGGGTACATTTAGTGTTTCAGTTCTGAAAAAAAACCTACAACAGAATAAAGACCATTAGAGTATAAAATAAATAACAAAAATTATGTTGGTCCGCAAAATCAGACTCCTATTCATTATCTATGGAGCAGCTCCAGGCTTACTCTGACTATGACGTCAAAAGTTTGAGACTTCTCTGGTTTCCGGCTTTGGGAGAGAGAGCAGCTCATGTTCACAAACATTGATTTAACTTTCCTAAGTCATGGAAATAACATAATGGAGTTATTAATTTAATCAGTGCTCCCCTTTAATATTCCTTTTAGGTCATACAGTTTAATTTAATGAAACAACTATAGTTCAATATCTCTGTAAAACTTGTGATATAATGACTATCACTTTGTTTTCATATTTATTATGATAAATTATTTTAAATGATTCCAGCTTATTGTGATTAAACATCTTGTGGCACAAACTTGGAGAAAATATTTGGCTGTTTTGTAAAATGGTTTCCAAAAAAGTGTCTTTGACCTACAATGTGTATCCTAATTCAGAAGTCTATGCCATTATATATAGTATGTAGCCTATTGTAGCTATATCCTGAAATATGTTAATATGATAAGACTGTCTATTAGTTTCCAAATTAAGACTTAAAATATTACATTTGTGATTCTTATTTCAACATTGTAAGCATTTTAGATTCCCTGAGACTCCCTGAGAGTACATCTGTCAAATTACTCATCATATTACTTTCCTGTTACACTAGCTGAAATACCTCCAAATGCTGAGATGTATGTGTCTTGTTGGTGTCAACAACTATGGTCAACTATGGTCCCAACTAAATCTGTGGATGGTGGAGGTGCCAACGTCGTTTGAGACACTTTACCCTCAGGGAGATGCTTTGGGAGGTGGAGGGTGACACCAAGAGAAACGAGACTGTCCTTACGTTAAAATTCTCTTAATTTACATTATAAATCATTAATGTGAAGAGAAATGCCATCATTACAACGTTTTTACCACCCAACACTGATCGCCACTTGTTGCAACGTCAGACTCCATCTCTCCAGTATGGGAGGAGGGAGGATTAGAGGAGGGGTGGCGGGGGGACTCCGTCACATCCTCTGTCCATGTATGGGCATGAAGTTTACACGCAGCGGGGAATCCTCTCACTGGAGCTGATGAATGGGGAGGAGGGCCGAGGGAGCTGCCAAAGTGTATATAAGGAGAGAGAGGGGAAGTCGCTGATGTGAAATCCACAGCAAGCAAATACCTACCGAGGAGCTCAGAGACGAAAAGGAATACCTTTAATTGCTTTTTACACCTTTTGACACAGACCACTTTGGATCATTTGTTGAAAACCATCAAAAAGAGGGGTTTAAGAGAAAAGTCATCTGCATAATTTGTTCTACATTTTCCCCTTTTTACCCTTTTCCCTGGGAGAGACGGACTTCTAAGAGCATCAGTATGTTGAACAATATGGATTTGAATGCGAAAGATTCTTTTTACCCTCAATTTGAGAATTGCAACAGTTCTTCCCTGGGAATGGAAAACAGCGTGCGGAAGGATAACCAGGAGGTGTATGTCGATGCAGAGCGGGGGGTACCTGCCCAGTTTGGCCACGGTGAGTTCGCATCTTTGCACAGTCGATAAAATGGACCTGCATGAGAATTTAAATGTGTTGAATATGACCAGGGAATAGAGAACTCTCTCCGTGCAGTTGTATAGGCATCTTTATCCAGGCATCCCTGTGCCAAAATACGCATGAATGTTTATGTAACGCTGATTTTTCGTCCTCGTTTATAATACACTAATTTTTAAATATAAAACACTCGCGATGACAAAGTTTTCTCTCTCACTAATTCAACAGAAGGAACCCCAGCAACCCTCAAAACCGAAGCTTCCAACTCGGAATTTGCTTTTAACCCCTGCGAGTGCCCAAAAGACACCTACACCCCCCCCTCGCTCGCCTACTCGGGCAGTTTCTATGTTGAGGCATCTCAGGGAGCGCCGTGCAGCACCGAAACACTCCTTAATATGATCACTGAGATCGTGGGTATATCCACACTGCCACTTTCAGAAGTGCAAAACAGCAACGGCAACAGTCGAGGAACTTATCCGTCGCCTGCGCCGATGGACAGCAACAATGGCAATTTTGGAGACGTCAAGAGGCAGCCCTACACCTGCTCCGGACCCACTCCCCCTGTGTACTCCCCGGAGCAGACGTGCCCGAGGTATGCGGACGATCAGACCAGCAGCCAGGCCCAAGACCCGTCCACTTCCCAGCTGAGCTTCCCACGAGCTCCAAACCAGAAGAAGGATGAACCAAAGTCAGAGGCCGCTTCTTTCCCTGTCGTGGTTAAAAATGAGTTTGAAAGCAGCTGCTACGAGTGGGGGACATTTAACAAATCTGGCTGTTTAGAGTCGAGTTTCCAGACTGAAACCTTCCCGATGTCGAGCGATTTCCCACCTGATCAGCAAATGGATGTTAAGGAACTTTTAGACACATTTCCCCCAATTTGTCCCAACCCAGAGATGGAATTTAAAGTGGAAGGAGGTATTAAACAGGAGCCGTGTTTCTCTGACACCTGCTCTCAGAGCTACTCCAGCCCCCTGTACAATAATTACCTCCCCCCACCTCCGATGGGCCTCTCCTCTAACCTGAAACCCTTCCCCGAGCCCCCACAGTCATCTAATCAGTGTGATTCCTTATACACATCACCGGCTTTGCCCAGCACCATAGACTCCATCCTGTACTCTTCCTTGTTGCCAGATTCTTTCGCCCAAAGTTACAGCACCCGCGCCACGAAGCCCCCCAGGGCCCGGAAGAGCCCCGCCGCCTCTCACGGCCCAGCCAAAGAGAAACCCTTCACCTGCCCCATGGAGAGCTGCGACCGGCGCTTCTCTCGCTCGGACGAGCTCAACCGGCACATCCGCATCCACACGGGCCACAAACCTTTCCAGTGCCGCATCTGTTTGCGCAGTTTCAGCCGTAGCGATCACCTCACCACCCACACCAGGACTCACACCGGGGAGAAGCCATTCTCCTGCGACGTCTGCGGCAAACGGTTCGCCCGGAGCGACGAGAGGAAACGGCACGGACGCGTACACCTGAAACAAAAGGAGAAAATGGAAATTAAGCCACAGGTGAGCACCGGCGCATGGACTTTCACTCTACCCGAGGGAATTTGAAGACAAAGGCTGTGTGTCCACACATATTAGGATCTTTCCGTCTTGGAAGATAAGCCAGCTAGCTACAAGTTGATGTCTGAGTTGGTTTGAATGGCAAGCCAGTGCCTGGCATATGAGGTTTTGCAGTTTTTTGAGGAGCAGAAAAGGAGAGAGAGAGAGAGAGAGGTCTGCTTCGGCCTTAATGCCTGCTGCTGATGCTGCTGACTTAATGCAAAGATGCATAAGTTGTGGTAAACAGATCAACAGTGACTTGTTGCTGTTACTGTCAGTAGAGTCAAACCTCTCTGCTGCAGCATTGCATGACTGCTGTTCAGCACCTCTTCATGTGGACAGCTCCAAACCTCCATCGCCTCTGAGCCTGGATGGATTGCACTTAACAGATTATTAATATCTCCATTTAAGATTCTTATTTTCTGCTTTTAGCATTCTTAGAGCAATGGTTTGGACAATGTTTCTTAAAATGCATGTTTATGTCAGTGTTTTGGTTTTTTTTTTTTTAAGTTTTTTTTTCCTTTGAGCGTAATATCAACCACTGTCAAGGTACTCCCTCACTCCACAGTGAGGGTTATTGACATGAATGTAGGCTAACATATTTATGGCTTTGACCATAAAGCTGTCCATCTTTTATCCAATTTAGTGTTTGTTTAACTTCTTATCATTTGGCTGTCAGTGTTTTTGTCATTGGTCTTTGTGTTGTGTTACAATTGTTTGGATTATTACAATTGTGAAAGATATATCATAAATGGGAAATAAATATATTTGTATTACTGTACTTCTTTGTATTTTTATAGCTAATTGTATATTTTACATTTATCACATTTGAGCGTCATTTATCAAGGTGAAATGTATTCTAAATCATTAATTATGTCTTGGTTTTTTTTTCGAGGGCTATTGTTTAGTAACACAATATTTTAAATGTTACAATTTGATATCAGAAAACATTTTCGCACTTCATCCCATTGTTGGTATGATAAGAGTTATTTCATTGATCTAGATTTAAAAGGGACCAGTATGTACTCTAGTTGTGGTACAGCTTTTCGTCAAAAATAATTTTACAGTATGTACAGATGTTTAATCAAGCTAGAAATGACTAGCAAATCATATAAACATTGCTTTTGAGTAATCAGGTAGCACACATTGCTGCGAGTTTCTGTGGACTTTACCTTGGACTTAACAAAGGGTTTTGACTCCTAGTATCTTTTTTGCTGGAGATACTGTATGCTGAAATGTACACTTTAGCAAAAAAAAAAAAAAAAAAAAAAAAGATGAAAGATTGGTGAAATTGTCACCAACAGGGTACTGCAAAAAAAGTAATTTAACTCGCCTTAAGTTATATTAACTGTTCAAGTAAAGATTTTGTACATACACAGTTTCTACAATACTTTAAATTAATATTGATGTTGTTATTTTTATGAAAAGTTTATGAACAAAATAAACATTTTCTGGAAGCAGCAAGTTTCTTGTGCATGGTTTAGAATTTTCCCACTCTGCTCAATCTGTTTCATACCCCCCATCGGAGCATTCAGATGAGTTTATCTCTTCCCAAAATATACATTGTAACAGTCCACCTGTGGCACCACACTGTAGCCCTAGCAGACATCGCAGTTCTGCCCTGTGACTCACAAGGCTTTTGACTCCAGCACATTAAAGTGAATACCCTATTACTCAGTGCTGTGAATCTGAATCCCCTCAACTTCAAAGATCACTTTTCTCATGCGCTAAATGTAGAGATGAACACCATGGGCACTGTGGTAATCTCTACAGGAAACTTGTTAAACAGGACATTTTCTTGCCATGTCAATGAGATGATCTGATGCTCTCGGTTCATTCATTCCTTTGTTCATTCACTCATCCATTTTTGCAATAAAAGGATATTAATTTCCACTCAATTGCTGAACGCGATTATGGTCTATTATCATGGCTTTTTTCTTCTCTCAGAGAATTGTGAAGTCTCCTCTTGTCAAAACGCCTGTGCATTCTTGTAAATGCAGTTAATGGTTTCTGAAACCTCTCTACTAGAATTTAAATAGCGGTGCACGCCATTGCTTATTTTTATGAGCGTCAAAGCAACAAAATTTGTATGTCACTACAAAAAACAGACCCAAACGGTGCTGAATTTTTATTCAAAGTGGTAAAATTCCCAACGCCTTGAGCATAGCACAAATAATGTTTAAGGTAAGCAACTATGACTTGTTTATTTAGAGTTCTTAGGGAGAAGACAGTACTTAAAATGAGAGTCCAAGATGTTTTGTGCTGTGCATCTTTACAGGGTGCCAAGATCTTATAATCTGTCCTTGCAATCCATGCAGGCATGTATAACCAGGAACTCCGCTGTGGTACGTAGAACATGCATGTGCCCATGACGCAGTCGGCTGGCAGAACACTACTTTGCTTGCCCACGGCAGTGCGTAAGTGCCTGCGTTGTCTGTAGCTGACAAACATACTGTACCAGTGTGAAAATGCAAGCTGCCACATGGAGCACTGTGAATAGTATGTACCCATCCTCTCCTGTCTATCACTCATCATCACTTACAATAGCATGGGGCCCCACCGGCATCAACACACACTCCCTTATCCATGTTGTTTTAGTGGCAAACATTGTCCAGTGATGGATAGTTGAGGTTTTTGAATTGCAGTGATGTGCAGTCACAGTGACCATTATCCAGACACTTGAAGATTGAAGAGTTATTGAACTCTGGCCAGTGATGGAATTTCTGCATTTGTGCATTTGGAAGCTCAAATTCACATTTGCATACTGTAAATGGTCCTTGATACATCTACAGCATGTGCGTACGCTTTCAGCCGCGTTGCCTTTCTCGAATACGTTTACCATGTCATAAACTCATGCTTTGATACAGACTAAAGACATAAATCAGTTCTTTTCCACTGACTGACATTTATATTTTTTTATTTTTTTTTTTTTACTCCTGTAGATATGCGTAATTGCTGAAGCCATTAAGTAATTGTGCAGGGAGGGCACATGACCGCCACTGAGAACCATGATTTCTCAGAACGCGGACCTCTGCTGTGAATGGTGGCACATCAAGTCCATTAAATCCTTGCCAGGATATTACTAATGCAAACATGTTAACATTAGGACTGTTGCACCAGAGAGGTTTATCCGAGGTAGTGTCTGTGTGTGACTAACATATTCCATATGAAGAAAACCATGAACAGATTTGATTTCACTTCTTCATTGTCTCATCCAATTAATCGCTTACTGTAGGATTGCTTCTGGATAAGTCAATGGGACTATTTATCTGCTGTACCAAATGAGTACTTTGGCTCAGGATTAAATGAAAAAATCCTTAAAAAATGACAGTGAAGGATTAGATGGGCCCAAATACTGGGGATAAGTGTCATTGCAGAATGATATGTACTTACATGTTCATTACTTGTAAGATTTCTCTTTCGTCTGATTGGCACACAAAGGTTTATTCTGCATAATCTTTTTTTTTTTTTTTTTTTTTTTTTGCATCACACACAAGCAAATACTGACCTCCAGTAGATCTATATTATACAGGCTGATAACTGGAGCACATCTTTTAAGTATCAACCCCATCCACATCTGTGCTGCCATTAAATATCTGAAGTCTATCTCAAGAGGGACAAGTACAGCCCCAGTCATCTCTGAAGAGCCCAGCATCCCTTTTATCCATGCTTGAACTCCAAACAATTCTCTCTCTACAACAATAATCCAATAATGATTTTCAGAATGTATGAAAATGAATTTATTTGCTTACATGAAGGATCAGAGGCAGTTTTGGTGGTTCAAGCTTCAGGTATCAGGTCACCTCAAGTACCTATTAATAATCACAGTCCTACTTGAGACAGTCCATATGGCCACACAGTCTCCTTCGCTCGTGGATTGATCTATTGTGGGGTAATCACCACATAATTTTATGCGCACCTTTAAAATGTGCACCGAGGCACGTCATGGTCCTTGGGGTGGGCTCAGTAATCAAGGTGCATAATCGCATGGCGGTAATGGCAATCAGGCTTAGCAGATTAACTCCTCAGATCATACATCAGCCCGTTGGTCCTGTATCTGATCATGAAGAAGGGTGTAGGTGGTCTGGAGAGTGCAGGTGATTAAAAAGAAGAGAACCATTGCGACGAGAAGGAGCTCGTTATGCAAACATTTTTAAGTGCCTAATTCTTTCCATTGTTCCGGCTCCCAAATTCTTCATTTGTATTACTGATCAGGCAAAGCACAAGACTGAGAAAATAACTTTCTCTTTGCTCCTTCATGAACTACATGTCAACTCTTGGGGTCAAGGAGTCCGATCTACCACTTTTGTCCTGGACATCTCTATGGTAACTAACTCAAAGGGTTTGCAGTATATGCTGCATCTAAAGTGAATGGGAAGTGGCAAGCATACCCTGGCTAGCTGAATGACTTCATAGCAATTCAGTTAGTCAGGAAAATTTACAGCTGCCCTTGGAACATTCCAGGTTTGAGCCCTTACAATGCTGCAGCGACACTGTGGTGCACATGCGTGTATACTGTGGCAACCTCCAATAATCTGGACAGTCAGTGGAAAAAATCAGCCTATACAAACAGCTTTATAGCCGTGTGTTCATTCCTTTTCAGCCTGTTGGTCTTAAATTCCAGTGTGTTGGATGCTTCTTGCTTCACGTTAAGAACAGGGTGCTGTTTAGTAGCTTATAAAATGAATCATAAATTATTTAAAGATTGTCATTTATAACTCAAATGATGATAGCCCCTCTCCCACTGCACAAAAACCCCACCAAAACCCACTAAAATCTGGATTTAGTATTTTATGGGAAAGGTCATAATCTATATACACTTGCAGGACAAGTGGCCCGGCAGTAGTCATGGGTTTTTATCTTTTTCAGCTCTAATCGGTAGTGATGGAAATATGTTACATGGGTGGACCATGAAGCATGAAGCCAAAAACATTAAATT